>NC_087156.1:6297500-6337500 GCF_035594125.1 Scylla paramamosain
CTCCTCCTCCTTCTCCTTCTCCTTCCTCTCTTTCTCTTTCACGTCCTCCTCCTCCTCCTCCTCCTCCTCCTCCTCCTCCTCCTCCTCCTCCTCCTCCTCCTCCTCCTCCTCCTCCTCCTCCTCCTCCTCCTCCTCCTCCTCCTCCTCCTCCTCCTCCTCCTCCTCCTCTTCCTTTTCCTCCTCCTCCTCCTCCTCCTCCTCCAGCTTCCTCCTCCTCCTCCTCCTTCCTCCTCCTCCTCCTCCTCCTCCTCCTCCTCCTCCTTCTCCTCCTCCTCCTCCTCCTCCTCCTCCTCCTCCTCCTCCCTCCATCTATGCTTCCTTATTTCTCTCATTCTATGCTAAACACAAACAGCCTCATAAGAAGCAAGAGGTCTGCTGATGTTTGTTCTTCTTTTTAAGTTCCCTATTGTCTCTCCTCCCCCTCCTCCTCTTCCTCCTCCTTCTATATTTGTCCTATAATATATCCATGCAATTTTTCCCACATAGTATTTCTTCCTGTAAGTACTTGGTGGAGGAAACAGTGGGTGGGGAGGAACCTTCATCATTGCAAGGCTTTTCTCCTGTAGTATGTTAGATAGCGTAGTTCGCAAAAGCTGCTCGTACCAACACGTCTGCTGTTTGGTTTCTTCTTTGTGTTCTTTTGCATTCACATTTTTTTTTTCAGCCAAATATTACAAAAAGACGTAACAATCTCAAGGTAACTGATGGAAGATTCACGTGGAAGGAAAGCAAACATATATTCAGTTCAGATTTTAATGTTTGAAATTACTTTGCCCTCTAATGTCATGCACGACACAGCAGTTAAAGCTCTTCGAAACGGACTGGGCGACTTTTTTTTGACACCATTCATTACAAATAGTAGTCAAAATCCGTACAAATCTACGTATGATATGCCGCTTTACTGAGACTGGGATGGCGGGAGCAACAGTGATAATTCTTACTTCTTTCTTATAATATCCCCATGCTATTTCTCCACTCTGCATGCTATTTCCTTTTTCCTTGCCACCATATATAGGAGGGAGTGGTGGGTGGGGAAGAGCCTTCGTCTGTGCTATCTTATCATATCCTTCCCATTGTATGCTTCACAATGTATGGCCCGCAAACAGCCCCGCGAGGAACAACGGGTCTGGTGCTGTTTGGTCTTTCGTTGTATTCCTTATGTTACCCCTCCTCCTCCTCCTCCTCTTCCTCCTCCTCCTCCTCCTTCCTCTTAACCTTTAAAGTGAACATACCAAACGTTTTTCCCTTTATCCACAATCTCCTCCGAAGTGTGGCCGAGAGAGAGAGAGAGAGAGAGAGAGAGAGAGAGAGAGAGAGAGAGAGAGAGAGAGAGAGAGAGAGAGAGTACGTGTTGATATATTCTTATTTTTCGTTACCGAGCATAAAGTTTCGTGATGAATCTTGTCAGGACTTGTGGAGGATGGATAAAATGGCGGGATCAAACTCCAAATATCCACAGATTCCTTACTTTGGCTAAACTTCCTTTCACGCCCCCACGCCCCCACGCCCCCACGGCCCGCCAGCTCGTGATTTACCTGTGGCGGAGCGGCGGCGAGGGTGAAGCTCTTGAAAGGAAGGTCAGATTCATTTGAACGGAGGGGAGGGGAGAGGAGAAACGAGAGAAAACCGCGGTAAGTCTTTTGAAAGTTTGTAAGAGACGAAGGAAGAGAAGAGTGGCGGAAAGTTCAAGTACTGCGAAGAGAAAGGGAAAGTGCAACGCAGGAAGAAGAAGAAGAAAAAAAAACGGAAAAAGAAGAGAATAAGTAAATTTAGAGTATGGGATTTCTTAAATATAAAAAAATAAATACACACACACACATACACACACACACACACACACAGGCGTAACATCCTCGCCCCTCTTATGGTTAAAGGTTCTCTATGACATGTGAGCAGTCTGTATCCTCCTGAAGCCAGAAGAAGGGTTGTGTGGGGCATGGAGGCCTCAGTCTCGCTCATAGATCTGACTGTGTGAGCTGTATGTATGCTCTCGCCGGCACGGTATACTTGGTGATTACTTCTCCTTGACCTGAGAGAGAGAGAGAGAGAGAGAGAGAGAGAGAGAGAGAGAGAGAGAGAGAGAGAGAGAGAGAGAGAGAGAGAGAGAGAGAGAGAGAGAGAGAGAACATACGTACAGAAAGACGGACAGGCAAATAAATATACTAATAGTTAGGTAGCCAGAAGCCACTCATACACACACACACACACACACACACACACACACACACACACACACACACACACACACACACACACACACACACACACATATGGAATGGTGTGCAATGTACTGAGTTGAAAGAAGGAAAGGTGACCAGCACTGACTCACGCATGGGCCAGGCGTTTTGCTACAGGGAAAATATTATGGAATGCGTGAGTTAATCTGGAAAATAAAGGGAACTGGATAACCTCCCTGAATCACCCAGCGCTCTCCAAATAACGCACACGTAAGAAAGTGGAAATAGAAAATGTAAGAAAGAAAGAGGAGAAGGAACATGTAAGAAAAAAGACGGACGGTGCAGAAAGAATTTACGGAGGAGGATAAATGAAAGTAAGATGATATGGTGGAAGGGGTGAAGGGAGAATAAAAGGATAGTGACAATAATAAAAACAATGAAATGGAAAAACAAGAAAGAAAAGGAGAAGGAAAGAAAGAGTGTAGGATTCAACATCTTTGTTTTAAATATTGCACATCTCAACGAAACCTTTCCTTGTAAACGTAGTATTTGCTTCCCATCTTCAATCCTCGTTTACCGTAAGCACACCAGGCAGCGAAACCAGCACACGAATGAACGAAAAATAAAAAATAAAAAAAAAAATCAACGTCTCTGGAGAACCTGCGTAAAGAAGCGAACCCAAATTCTTCGCGAAAACCGAGCATTCGTGAAACCCTAACCTACTTAGCTCATCTGGAAGGGCGGAGAGGTTTTATAGAAGTAACGATGAGGGAAGCGAAAAGAGATGCAAAGTAGCTACGTATTATCAGGTGCAAAAAAAAATAAATATAAAAGATAGAATTCGTGTGAACCCTATGGACTGGAGAGAGAGAGAGAGAGAGAGAGAGAGAGAGAGAGAGAGAGAGAGAGAGAGAGAGAGAGAGAGAGAGAGAGAGAGAGAGAGAGAGAGAGAGAGAGAGAAATGCATACAAGGGGAAAGAGGAGAAAGGAAATAAGACACTAAAACAAACAATAAGAAAAGTGAGAATGGGTGAGGAAAAAGAAGGAAATTGGCAAGAGGGATATAGAGAAAGAAATATGTAAAAGGGTAGACTAAGAGAGCGAGAGAGAGAGAGAGAGAGAGAGAGAGAGAGAGAGAGAGAGAGAGAGAGAGAGAGAGAGAGAGAGAGAGAGAGTAACTCTTCCATTACTGGGATGTCGGACTCCCAATAAACTGTTTCCACGCCATTAACTGAACGCTGTATTCAGTCTCGACATTTGTTACTCTATGAAAACTATAATCCTGGGCTTGTGTTTCTCTCTCTCTCTCTCTCTCTCTCTCTCTCTCTCTCTCTCTCTCTCTCTCTCTCTCTCTCTCTCTCTCTCTCTCTCTCTCTCTCTCGCGCCTGCTTAAGATGCACTTATTCAATATCAGTGCAAATAAAAGATTGCGAGGAAGTTCTAACCTTTTAGGGCGATGCATTTGTACCTTCGTGTTTGATGTTTAGGTCTCACTCAGTATCAGGCTGCTCATGTATTTGTCTGTACATTTGTTTGTGTACTGGTGTTTTTGTAAGTAGCGCTGTGCATGCATCTGTGTACAACTGCATCCATTTGTCAATTAGTGTGTCTACTTCTGTCTAACTTTCTTTTCGTTTCTGTTTGTTTCGATGAGCTCTGATATTAAGCAAACAAATGCATAGTAAATGTAATTGAATGAGAGTTACTACGACTGAATAGACCATATGTTGAATTTATGTCTTTTTTCATTTATGTTTTCTTTATTCTCTTTATTAGTATTTGATTGGATTTTCATATTTTCATACTTGTTATTATTTTGTTTTGCATAAAATGCGGAGAGAAAAAACACGCCAGTTACGACAGGTAGTTTGGTAATGATGAAATCGTATAAAACATTTGCAATACACAATCCGACAGGTGGCACAAGTAATTAACTTTTTTTATACCGGTTGTATTAATTGCTTTGTGCTGGTGTATATATGAATGGTCTTTTTTCTGTACCATGAATTATGTGTGAGGGTTATTTCAACATTTTATTTGATCACAATTTGTTTTGTTTCTTTTCCAGGTCAAAGGAGACATGTTGCTGCACCCTTCCGCTGCTGTAGTTTGCCGGAAGAGTGTTAGGAGACAGCAAATGATGTGCTGTGTGTGACCTCCTGCAGGCAGTTACCGCCTACTGGGTGACTCCCGCACAGGTAAGCACAAAGTGTTCCATTTGCATTCAGTATTGTGTTCTCATCCTGATACAGTTTCTCATGTCTGGCTGTTTTTTTTTTCTTTTTTTTTATGCTTAGGTGCTCTCTGTTTTTCTATTCTGTGTTTTCTTACGCCAGTGTCTGTCTCACAGTAATGGAATACATAATCATCCGTAATTAGTCTATCCCTATTGGCCCATTGAGATAAGGCTTTCTCAGGGCTAGTTTAAACAATGACTATTACTGATGACATTTTGCCAGCACACTAGTTCCTCAGCCCCCTCGAGTCTAGTCTGTACATACTTAGGGAAGTTGGTGACGTGGGTTATGCTGTGGTTCTGCGTGCCTGGATACCAGCGAATGCCTTCACCCTTAAGACGCGCCTATGAACCCCGTGGCTAAGTAACAATAGCTGTAAGCCGCCTAGTCTTGCCGGCATTGTCATTAAAAAGCTTAATCAGTATAAGTGTGTTTGCATAACATAACAATATTAAGCTTTCGTATGCATATCCTGAATTCGATATTATTCCGCCGGGAACATATGATTTAAGATAGCATGATATGCATAGGCAACACCATTTATGTAACTGGAAAATGGCAAAGAAAGTTGGAATGAAGTTAGTATATACACTTTAATTTCCAACAATTGGAGAGTTCACTGTGTCTTTGCCTCTCTGATTATTGGAGAGACGTCAGGAATAGGTCACTGTGTTTTGTTATCAGTTAATCAGAACTTAGTATTTAGAGTTTGTTTAGTTTTGTTCACACACTAACGCTGCGACCCTCCGTCGGTCGGCAGGGCTTGCATGACGCGGCCAGTCGCAGCGAGCGTCACTCCCTCTCTCTGCTCTTCCTCGGGAGGTTCACCGGCTAACATACAATGGACGTACGGTAGACATAACATCAGTACTTGCATCAGCACCACATGATCAGGATGGTGCTTGCTATTGTGTTAGTTGGCGATATTTCTTCAGACAGACAACAGGGAAGTGTCCTCTACTAGACACAACAAAGGACAACTTACTTGATGTTTAACAAAGAGTCTGTTTCTACATGTCCTTACCTACCTATGGGTACAATATTTTTCCCATCATCATTTCATTATTGACATTAAAATATTTTACAACCAACTTCACGTGAATCTCTCATTTGTGTAAGGTTATCGCAACGACAAACGCGTCAATCAGATCTCACTTCCGTTGCTGTAGACTTTCCACTTGCAAAAGGTACTGCAGAAGTGTTGAGCTCTGCTCATACTAGACATCCTTTTTATACATATCGATAACCAGATTTGGGTAATATAAAAGACTCCATTATTTCATTTTCTCACAGCCTTGAGGTAACTATTAGAATTTGATATAGATTCAAGAATTATTGTAAACAAACAGTCACACCCCTTTCATCACTGCTAGACAAAAGTGTTCAGTGCAGCAATGAAAACACAGAAAGATATGCAGTGCGGACGATCTCACATCCTTCTCATCTTAAATTTTCCTTCTATATAGGTATTAGTTTTTAGCATCACTCTATTGATTGTTTACCTTTGATCTCTTGCTCTATCGAATTTCTGCACCCGCTATTTTTCGTCCTCGTTGCCCTTTGATATATCCTGGTTCATAACATTGGCCTGTCCTTCATTAGTGTCTCGCCGCCGATCCCAGGACCCTGCCGATAAATTGAGCGAGTTATTGGGCCCCGATAACTATTCACCAGAGGATTTCAATTGAGTCGTATAATTAATTTCCGTAAATACCTCGCGCCCTTCCCGGCCCTCCCTCCCTTTCTCTGTCCCCCACCTTATCACTACCACAACCACTGGTACTAACGCTTCGAGTCCACCGTCCTCCTCCTCCTCCTCCTCCGCCTCCTCCTCCTATTACACCGCCTTTTTCTACCTCCAGCTTTTCCTGGTCTCTCTCTCTCTCTCTCTCTCTCTCTCTCTCTCTCTCTCTCTCTCTCTCTCTCTCTCTCTCTCTCTCTCTCTCTCTCTCTCTCTCTCTCTCTCTCTCTCTCTCTCTCTCTCTCTCTGCCCCATTCACCAACACCACCACCACAGCTGTTAACACTGCATGGCCACAACAAAGAACACACTACTGCACCTTCTACTCTACGTCGTGTTTTGCCATGTTTCCCTCCTAGCTTGCCTCGCCCTTCATTCTCATCTATTCCCGTCTTGTTGCCAGTCGCAACGTAACAACAATAACAATAGAAGCAGCAGCAACAGCAACAAAATCTTCTACTAGTACTACTGCTACTACTACTACTACTACTACTACTACTACTACTACTACTACTACTACTACTACTACTACTACTACTACTACTACTATCCCCACGGTCACTACCACACCACTAATACAACTACATCAACACCACATGCACACTATTTTTTGCACCTAATATTTTGCTGTCGACTTTCATTTCCTTGCATCCGAACACCAAGCGGCAAAGCATCAAAGCCACGTTAAGAAGTCTCTGCTCGCCACCTCACTCCCGATCCGCCGCGATATTGCCACGTTACGAGGAGGCGAGGCAAGGCGAGGCGAGGCGAGGCGAGGAGAGAGAGGGATTGGGTACGTAATTACAGATAATCATACAGGTGCGCTGAGGGTCGTCATTAATGTAGGATTAATTTGGGTAATGCGGAATAATTACTGGAGCCGTCCCGTGCCTGGGAGGTGTGGTGGCTGCTTGAGGGGAGGCAGAGAGGCGCCCCTGCTTAGAGAGTCTGTTTCTGTCAACTTGCTCTCTCTCTGTGGATCACCGGCACCAGATCTCGTGCCTCCTCCTCCGTCAGTCCTACGTGACATGGGACTGCGTGTATGTGTGTGTGTGTGTGAGAGAGAGAGAGAGAGAGAGAGAGAGAGAGAGAGAGAGAGAGAGAGAGAGAGAGAGAGAGAGAGAGAGAGAGAGAGAGAGAGAGAGAGAGAGATGCATATACATATCTCAATCTCCAGAGCAGTAGATTCGATTTTGATCTCAGAACATAATGAATTCCTCAGGTCGGGGTGACGATTGTGGTGATGGTGGTGGTGGCAGTTACCGTAGCGACGGTGGCTCACTCCGTATCATGTTCTTTAATTACCACCATCGCACGTCGCCCTGAGGGGAAACACGTGTAAAAAGCCCAAGCCAGTGTTTCCCCGCGTGACTCTATTTCTTGACAATTAAGAGACTTGCAGTTATCCTCAACAGGTGGGCGATTACCGTAGCCGCGAGAGAGAGAGAGAGAGAGAGAGAGAGAGAGAGAGAGAGAGAGAGAGAGAGAGAGAGAGAAAAATCTACTTGAGGATAAGGGTGTTTGGATTCTAACTCTGCGAGGAGTGGAAGCGTTCTGAGAGAAATTTTAAGAAGTGGTGTTTGTTGGCTGTACCTCCCTCTCACCCCCTCGCCGCTCCTCCCTCTGCCCGACCCTCACCACTAATGCAGTCTTAAAGCGCAGCCAATGGCCCGTCTTGCCTGAGAGACGGTAATGAGGTTATCTTGCACCTGCACCCGCGTCTGCCAGATGGACGGAGATTACCTTTTGATGGCTTCTGTGTCCGCCCGCTTCCTTACCACTCCACCACTCCCTTCGGTACTCCTTCCCCTCCATCCCTGACTCTTATCCCTCTAGTCCTCCTCCTTGTTCTCTTGCTCCCACCCACGCTGGCCCGTCGCCCTCTCCTCTCGTCATTGTCTCATCATCGCCACAATGACTTTCAGGGTTAGTGTCAGGTCGGGTTGGCTGTGGTGCGCCGTGTGTCACTCTCCCCCTCGCTGCTATTGTTGACAGTGCTGTTGTTGGTAGCAGTGGTGGTGGTGGTGCCGCGCTGCGTGTTATGTTAATTGTGACTCTGCTGCTGTTGTTGCTGAGTTTATTACGGAGCTTTTATATTGTTATTGCTGTTGTTGATGACTTTTATGACAGTACGGACATAATGCTTGCGTTCATGGTGTTTGTAATGGATGTATGCAAGTATTTACACACACACACACACACACACACATAGTAGGATAGATCTGTGTGTGTGTGTGTGTGTGTGTGTGTGTGTGTGTGTGTGTGTGTGTGTGTGTGTGTGTGTGTGTGTGTGTGTGTGTGTGTGTGTGTGTGTGTGTGTGTGTGTGTGTTTTCTTGACCGTGTCTGGCCACATCACTCCCTCTCTCCCTGTCTGCGTGCCTTTATCCTCCCTCGCAGCTATTGTTTCCATCCATTTGTGTGGTTATCTCTTTGTTTTGCTGCCTCCTCCTCTTTCTTCCTTCCCTCGTTCCTTCCTTCCTTCCTTCCCACTACGCGACTGCCTCTCTCTCTCTCTCTCTCTCTCTCTCTCTCTCTCTCTCTCTCTCTCTCTCTCTCTCTCTCTCTCTCTCTCTCTCTCTCTCTCTCTCTCTCTCTCTCTCTCTCTCTGCATCACGTGTGGGAAGCAAGCAGCACGTCTGGCTTCCTTAATTGAAAAATGTGCTTAAGAGTTAAGAACATAACGCTGGCGGCCTTCTCAGACCTCATAGTGAATGCGCGAGGCAATTCTGGTCTGGGCAAATTTCAAAGGAAATTGTGAATATTGGCGTTCGGTTCGGTAAGGATGAGAAAATAGCTGCATTATGAGAGAGAGAGAAAAAAAAATATAATACTAGAGGTTGCATTCTTAAACGTTTCTGTTCCTTGTATTGTCTACTTAAAAACATAATATTTTGCAAGTTCTTCAGATTTTCAAGTTTTTTTTTTTTTTAGCGATGGTTTAATAAAGTTTCTACACCATCAATGAGAGAAAAAAACACGAATAAGAACTCTGAGTCATTAGGGAGAAAATAAGAAAAGTTTATGGATGGTGATGATAGGTGGAAATAGATAGGTATGTTTCGTACAAGGACCGACTGCCACGTGTAGGTTTGATGGCTTCCTGCACCAACCCTTTTGTTCTTATCCCTGTGGCCTTTGAAAAGAGAATTCCAAGTGTTTCAGAATACAGGTCTCAAGCTTTGACGGACCGATGGCCTTTGTGAACAAGTGATTGATTTCTTTAATATTAAAAAAAAAAAAGAAATGTACCATGTCATTTTTCCGGAGGTTCCGTCCGCTGAAAAGAATTTTTGCACTGAAGGTCACGTGTGGATGAATATTGAATGTCGCAAGAATAATATAGCTTTTGTAACGTCGTTGTTTGCCTGGAAAATGCGTTCACTGGTCCGGTCATGCAGCGTTTTTCAGTAATATCTGTAAAATACTTGTAGTCTTGGTTGTGTATGGTCTTGCTTGTGTTGGGTAACGCTATGCATGAAATGTAACAGCATGATTCTCTCTCTCTCTCTCTCTCTCTCTCTCTCTCTCTCTCTCTCTCTCTCTCTCTCTCTCTCTCTCTCTCTCTCTCTCTCTCTCTTTCCCTGGGACACAAAGCCAGGCACGATCGTCGATTCCTAGAGGCTGAGGAGGAAGCCATGATGAACAAAGGACGCGCCCATTTTCGTCTGAACGCTCCGAAGCAAGAGAGAGAGAGAGAGAGAGAGAGAGAGAGAGAGAGAGAGAGAGAGAGAGAGAGAGAGAGAGAGAGATTTCTTGCCGGGCTTTTGTCGTGAGCCTGGAAGCGTCAAAGCGATACAAGTGTATCTCCCCCGCGTCTCAATCATGTCCACTTTCTCTCAGCGAATAATGTTTCCTTCTGTCCTCTGAGAATGTCTCTTTTAAAATGTATCCACCCTTTCTCTTCTCCTTCCCCGTCACTGAGGAGCATCATCCCGATCTTCCCCTTTCCTTATTCCTCGTTTTTTGCTTGCCGTAAGAGTAATAACCTGGAGGACAGCCACACTGAGGCCCGCAGCGGAGAAAAGTGCGGCGGTATTTCAGATCCCTTGAGGTCGGTCTCCTTTATACACACAAACACAAGGCGGAAGTTTTAAGAATGATCCCCCATGTTGTCCATTACGTTCTTCCTCTCATACGTTGTCTGCTGCTGCAAGGAAGGCTCGGGGAAGGGAAAGGGGTTATGTAATTGTAAAATCCTTTAATTTAATGAAAACGTGCTCGTGTCTACGTATAACAGATCTGCCTTTGTGTTCTGTGTTTTTGAGGTATTCTATTTCTCAAGGACTTTGCCGAGCGCCGGGAAGTATTTGCATATCCGTTTCCCGATGTCCATCTCGTCCCTGGCCCGGCGAGCATAAAGACAACGAGCACAACGAGAACCTGCTGCCTCCGTGCGATCGTTAGGGCTGTGTAGTGCTATCGAGAGAGAGAGAGAGAGAGAGAGAGAGAGAGAGAGAGAGAGAGAGAGAGAGAGAGAGAGAGAGAGAGAGAGAGAGAGAGAGAATGTGTTTTCACGTGGAGGTCTTTAAAACATGTTGGTGTTGAGAAGTACAGCCGAGATCAAAAGAATTCTTGTCATGTAGATTATGTGATTTTTTTTCCCTCCCTCCATTCGTTCTTCCTGCTCGTCGGGAGGTTGTCAGTTTACTTCCCCGAAAGTAAAATTAAGTGACGCTCTTCCTGTAGCCGCTGCGATGGAGGACCCAAATGTTCTCGGCTCTCAGTATGCAAAGAGGGGCGGCGCGCGGCAAGGCCTCTCTCTAGTTCCCGCCAAGAGGCACCATCCCCGGAAGCTGACTGTACATCATGTGTCACCGCCGCCGCTGCCGTTCCTGAGGGATGGCGTGATGGTGGGACGCCTTACTGCTGCTGCTACTGTCCATGCCGCCTCCCCTTCACTCCTTAGTGCCGCCCCTCCTCCTCCTCCTCCTTCCGCAACTCTCATCCCCTTTCTCCTGTTTCTCTTCTTACCTTACTGCTGCGTCCTCCACCCATCCCTTCCTTTCCTAACTTTCCTCCTTTCCTCTCCTCCGGTCCCTGCTGCTGCCCTTCACCTCGTGCCGCCCCGTCGTTTCCTGTTCTTCCATCCCTTCCTTCCTTCCTCCCATTCTCTCACCCTCCCTTTCTCCTTTCCTCCCACACTTTCTACTTTACCCTCCTTTCCTTTCCTCCCGTCTCCCTCCTTCCTCCATCCCTCCCTTCCTTCCTTCTTTGCCTCTCCTCACACCGCTGTGACTTACAAGAAATACTTCTAGTGTTTTTTAGGTTATAAATGTCGTGGTGGACTTGGATGCCTCGACCTTGGTGCCTATGAAAAATTCGACATTTTGTTAAGTTTGTTTTGTGTTTGTTTTTCAAGTATTATTATTATTTTTTTCTTAGTTTCGTACGTTTTTCCTTTTTATCAGTTTCTTAAGCGGTATTTGTCATCGCCCATCGCGGACAAAGCCTCGATTTTCTGCCGATGAACCCAAATTTGCCGCTTTTGATCAAAACTCTACGTTATAGTTCATGTTGCGAGTGAACTTTTTTCGGAATTAATCGGTCGGAACTGAAACTTTATGGTAGATAGTTTTCAGCATGACAGTAAATAGGATTAATTGTTATCAAATTATAAGTAATTAATTGCTTAATATTTTCATATATGCCTGAATGAGCCACGCATTACTGTCTAGCTAGGATGGTCAAGACTGTATGAAGGAGATGATCGTGGTACTGACTTCTCCAACTTTATGTGTACTGAAGTGCTACACATATTAGAGACGTGTGCTGTTATCGTCCTGTGTGTGTGTGTGTGTGTGTGTGTGTGTGTGTGTGTGTGTGTGTGTGTGTGTGTGTGTGTGTGTGTCACTCCTTTCTACTTGTCGCATCATTCTCGGACTCATCATCTTCCAGACTAAGCAACAAATCATCCTCTCTTAAATACATCCATTGACCAAAAGACTGATTAATTTATAACTTATTTTCTTGAAGTTATATTGAAAGTGAAGCATTGTTTCTTTTCTTTTCTTTTTTGCTTGTATGTTTCTTTGTTACATAATTAATTACCTTGTTTCATTGTGTTTTAATATGTAAGATGTGTGTGTGTGTGTGTGTGTGTGTGTGTGTGTGTGTGTGTGTGTGTGTGTGTGTGTGTGTGTGTGTGTGTGTATGTGTGTGTGCGCGCGCGTGCTTATCAGCTGTATGTGTTTAGTTGCAGCATACAGAAACTGAGCTACACTCGTGTGTTCATGTTTCTGAATATGTGTGTGTGTGTGTGTGTGTGTGTGTGTGTGTGTGTGAATGTGCGGGTGTCGCGTTATTTGGTCCACCGCGGCAGGACATTAACATCGCGGCGGGAAGAAGAGAAGAGTAACGGTCGTCGTGAGGTTAGTAGTGTCCAGCAGCGAGCGACCTTTTTATCGCCTCGCCGCGGCCTGCTGCTCCTCGCCGTCCATCCTCGCGTTTAATTAAAACCAGAAAACTGAAAAATGTCGTGTCCTACTTCATGTTAGAATCACGAGGGACAGACGGACAACGAGAGCAAGTCACCACGCTGAGTCAGAGAGAGAGAGAGAGAGAGAGAGAGAGAGAGAGAGAGAGAGAGAGAGAGAGAGAGAGTGGTCACATGCTGAAGGAAGAGACTCAGCAGCTGGATAGGATTATCGCCCTTAATCCATGACTTCTGAAGAGGGATTCCTGGGTTATGTGCAGAGACAGAAGGATAGCGGCAAACACACACACACACACACACACACACACACACAGGGAGGAGGAGGAAGGGACTACTGGAGGGGTTCCCGAAGCCTCTCCTTGGTTGAGTCGTTCATTTGCACAACAATGGCTGGTGACGTCACGAGCTGCATGCAGGAACGGCAAGGCGTCGCTAAAGGCCAGTCGTAAAGTCATGGGTGGTAGTTGCGTGATGATGTGTTGTTATTGGCGAAGGGCAGAGGCGGCGGAAAGGAAGGGAGGTGAGGGTAGGCCGTAGGGGGGAAGGAGGGAAGGTGAAGTGAGGAATGACGTATGGAGGTATAGAGGGGAGGGAGGAGTGGGATGTAGCAGAGGGAGAGAGGTGAAGGGATATAAGTTCGGAAGATACTCAAGGTGGAGACAGGAACGCAAGCAGGCAGGAGGCGCTGATACAGGTGGTGTCTAAAGCAGCAAGAATATTGGCAAGACACATGAGAGTCTTGAGTGCATGGCAAAGAAGAGCAGCAGCAGGAGGAGGAGGGAAAGAAAAAGGAACATTCGGAAATTTTACAAGATCTGTTTGAATTTTCCCCTCTGACCTTCTCTTTCCATGCCTCTTGTTTCTTTCACGCCCTTCCCTCTCCCCCAGCCTCCCTTCGCATGAAACGACACCACCAGACACCACTAGACACTACCAGACTACCAGAGGACGTTATATTTTCATTGCGTTAAATTCAGGACAACTTTCCTTTACGTGGGAGGGAGAAAAGAAAGGGAAGGTCTTGCTCCCACAGCCACCTCTATAGCGCCACCGGAGGCCAGCTGACGGCTCATCGACGGGGAGAGGAAGCACCGCGGCCAACCTGGGTCACGGGGAGAGAGAGAGAGAGAGAGAGAGAGAGAGAGAGAGAGAGAGAGAGAGAGAGAGAGAGAGAGAGAGAGAGAGAGAGAGAGAGAGGGGTGGTTCTTCATGACAGGTAAAAGTCTCAAGTAATCCATAAATATATATTACAAAAAGAGGTATTGCAGTTATTCTCATGGAAATAAAATAATCTACCAGTGTTTGGATTCCAATTTTTTGTGCGAGGGTTTTGTGTTGATATGCTTTCTTTTGTTCTCTTATTTAAGGGAGCAAGCAATCAGTGTGTTTGCGTGTGGCCTATAATAGGTGTGTGTGTGTGTGTGTGTGTGTGTGTGTGTGTGTGTGTGTGTGTGTGTGTGTGTGTGTGTGTGTGTGTGTGTGTGTGTGTGTGTGTGTGTGTTCTCTCTCTCCCTCTCTCTCTTTATTACCTTCCCTTCCCTCCATCCCTACCCCCCGCACAGCACACCCTTTCCTCTCTCACGCCCTCTCCTCCCTGACGTTTTAACCCGACCTAGCTGTAGAGGGAGGCAAAGTGAACACCGAAAAATAATCTCGCTTGCCGCCGCGGTCAAAAATAAGAGGAGCTGGCGGTGTGGTTGTGGTGGCGGGCACGGCAGTATATTGTAGCGGCCGTGTTTACTATGTGGGTGAAAGTACATTTCCCTGTGCCCATTCAGGAGTGCGTCTGCCTTTCCTCTGTCAGCCTCTTTAGAATGGATGGCGGTGGCGATGGTGGCGCTAGTGGTGGTGGTGATGGTGGTGGAATAGTTATACGGTGCGGTGGTGAGGTTAGCATTGTGTAAGTGTAATGGTGTTGGCGGTAGTGGTGGTGGTGTTGATGGGCAAAATGAAGGAAAGTGAGTGAGAGAAAGTGAGATAGAAAGTGCGTGTTTGTCTGTGTGTGTGTATGTGTGTGTGTGTGTGTGTGTGTGTGTGTGTGTGTGTGTGTGTGTGTGTGTGTGTGTGTGTGTGTGTGTGTGTGTGTGTGTTTGTGAGAGAGAGAGAGAGAGAGAGAGAGAGAGAGAGAGAGAGAGAGAGAGAGAGAGAGAGAGAGAGAGAGAGAGAGAGAGAGAGAGAGAGAGAGAGAGAGAGAGAGAGAGAGAGAGAGAGAGAGAGAGAGAGAGAGAGAGAGAGAGAGAGAGAGAGTAATTTTATACCAATTCAACAAGTGTGTGTGTTTCTGTGTGTGTGTGTGTGTGTGTGTGTGTGTGTGTGTGTGTGTGTGTGTGTGTGTGTGTGTATGCATGCATTGCGTGTGTGTGTGTGTGTGTGTGTGTGTGTGTGTGTGTTTTAGGGTACACGGACACCACCACCACCACCACCACCACTAGCGCGCGACGACCACCAACACCTCGACCTTCTTTACTGTCCCACACCGGCGCAGTTATTAAATTCTAGGCCCCAGTTTATGCAGAAATGTGGTGGTGGGCGAGTGTAATGTAGAGAGGAGTGTGTTTGGGGAAGGTAATGGCGGCGGGGAACAGAGCGAGGGTCTCAAGTAAAGGAGGGCGTAAGTGTAAGATATCTGAGAGAGAGAGAGAGAGAGAGAGAGAGAGAGAGAGAGAGAGAGAGAGAGAGAGAGAGAGGGAGAGGGAATGTGTATTAGTTACCGTCAGGCGAACGGAGCGAGATTACGTGTTAGACGAAAAGGTGCAATTTGTCCCCGTCAATGAGTTGGTTTTTCGTGGGAGTTTTACTTTTTTTTTTTTTTCTCTCTCTCTAATGTTTTGTTTTCTCTCAGTACTGATATATCTGTGAGTATTTCTTCTTTTTTCTATATACGAATTTTGTTATTATTATTATTTCTATTTGTTATTTTTACTGGTAGTCCGTTTCAATATTATTCGGTTTGTGTTTGTATGTTTGTGTTTTGTATTCATTTATTCTTTCCTACTTTCCTCCTTTCGTAGACTTCCTTTTTTCTTGTTGCATTACTGAATGAATGGAAGCAGTCAGCGTAGAGGGAGATCCACAGCTGCATCCACGCCGAGCAGTGACCGACGGGCATGAGCCTAAAGTCAGTCATGGAGTAAATTCAGCGAGCAGAGCAACGGAGTGCCTGTGCCTGTACTTAAACGAAATCACCAGACACTGGCCGGTAGTTTGAAGCCAGTTATGGAGTGACTGCGCTACCAGACTCACGAAGTCCTGTAATTCTGGCTCTTAGTCTTTCCATAAATAATCCAGACATGTTCATTCCTCCATTCACTCGAGAACACTTCTGTAGAGACGAGATCATTCATACATTACCACGTTATCTCCACCTTTGCCTCTGGAATGTTAAAACTGATATGCACGGAGAGTACAACAAACCAATTGCAGATCGAATATAGGCCCATATTTAGAAACGCTCTCGTCTCTCATAACGACTATTTCCAAAGACCACAGAGGTGAATAGTGGGATTCTCTAGTGTGTTCCTCCCGTTAATAATGTACACATCATGTTGATCTATCACTAAAGCCATAAAAAAAAAAATAACTTGAAATGTGTCACATCAACTACAGTCTTCTGAAAATAGTGGAGGTGCAGCACAGAAGTGTTTCAGAATATGGTCCATAATCTCAGAGTGTATTTGAACTCTCCTACTAAACTCTCACTTGCCACCCACCAGCATAATGACAACACCATCATGACCGACACACTAGATCGATCGTGTAGACTCAGGTGAAGAGAAATACTCGGTATAATCTCAGTTCCCTCTTTATCGTCTGCCGTCCTCGCTCGTCGCCTCAGGAAAATTCTCTCTCTCGTATTTGATCTCCTGCCGGCAAAGTATAAGCGGGAATGACAGGTGAATGTTGTGTTGTAAATCACTTGCCCTTGTGTTGATACAGCGGAAGATGTGACGATATTTACTGTGTGTGTGTGGGTGTGTGTGTGTGTGTGTGTGTGTGTGTGTGTGTGTTTATGTGTGAGTGATGACCTCCCTTTCTCATTCCCTCCTTTCCCTTATTTCCTCTCTTTCCTTCTTCCTTTCTCATTCAGTCCCGGTTTATTTCCTCCACTGTCAACTTTTCCTCTATTACCCTCTCTTTTCAAAAAGTCCTTTCTCCTCTCCTTTCCCATCCCTTTCTATCTTCTCCTTTCCTTCCACTTCTGTTCCCTACCTTCTTTTCCATTTCACTACCACTATCATTTCTTTTCCATTCTACCTTCCGTCCCGTTCCCTGTCCATTCCATCCTCTTCTTTCACCACCCTAGTCCTATTCTTTCCCTCCCCTTCCTCCCCCGCACCCCTAACTTTCCCCTTTCTTCCCCGCCATTCTACTCAACTCGTCCCGTTCCGCTCTCTGACCCTTTGACTTTAGATATCCATTTGAAGGACCCTCTGGCCTCCTCGTCCCTCCCTCTCCCTGCCTCCCCAACCCTCATGCCTCGTGCCTCCCTATTACCACTCCCAACCCACTACTCTGCCATCTTTGTGGACTCTGATGATAAGGTCGTGTGTACAGGAGACCGCCACTCACGATCGTAGCTAAACACACACACACACACACACACACACACACACACACACACACACACACACACACACACACACACACACACACACACACACACACACACACACACACACACACACACACACTTTGTCCTCTTGTTTGTTTATGAGAATGGCTTGTTCCTCTTGCTGTGTGAATGAGGGCACTCCCTCCCTTCCCCCTTCCCCCCTCTCTCTCTCTCTCTCTCTCTCTCTCTCTCTCTCTCTCTCTCTCTCTCTCTCTCTCTCTCTCTCTCTCTCTCTCTCTCTCTCTCTCTCTCTCTCTCTCTCTCTCTCTCTCTCTCTCTCAAATGTCTCCTGTGAGCGGTTAATTTGAGGTCACCAGCTTTCTTCCGTGACTGGGTCCTTTTCAGCGAGGATAGAGATGTTTTGACCTATTATTCCTGTGTGTGTGTGTGTGTGTGTGTGTGTGTGTGTGTGTGTATGTATGTGTGTATGTGTGTGTGTGTTGCTCCGAATTTTTATTACGTCTTCTTTTCTTTCTTCCTCATATTCATCATATTGTTTTTCTTTTTCTACTTTTCTACTACTACTACTACTACTACTACTACTACTGTTACTATTACTACTACCACCACTATTACTACTATTACTGTTGTTGCTGCTACCACCACCATTGGCCCAACTACTATTTTTCCTTCTTCTTCTTCTTCTTCTTCTTCTTCTTCTTCTTCTTCTTCTTCTTCTTCTTCTTCTTCTTCTTCTTCTTCTTCTTTTCTTCTTTTTTCCTCCTCCTCCTCCTCCTCCTCCTCCTCCTCCTCCTCCTCCTCACCCCAGCCATTATTACCACTATTGTTTTACAAAGCGGCAATGGATTCACAGGAACCAATATTGTAACAATTTACAAAACAGAATGAGAAGGAAGTTTTAATGCCTTCGTAGCAGAGAGAGAGAGAGAGAGAGAGAGAGAGAGAGAGAGAGAGAGAGAGAGAGAGAGAGAGAGAGAGAGAGAAACTGCCAAATACTGAGATTAAGAAAACTAAGTTAAAGTCGCAGCAAGTGGGAAGGAAGAAGAGATGAAGGTGCAGGTGGTGATGGTGGTAATGATGGTGATGCTGGTTGTGATTGCTGTGGTAATGATAGTGTTGATGGTGGTAGTGCTGGAGAGTAAAGGACATTTAACCCTCGTGACCTTTCCCCCTCTCTGGACACTGGGACATTTCTCCTTGGCCTAATCCCCCTTGGCCTTTACTTCGCGTGTCTTATTCCCCTCAGGACACCTTCTTCCTCTAGACATTAATAATGTCTCTGAATTTTCTCTCTCTATCTTAATGTAGCCTTTAGCCAAGCCTGACCAAACACACCATCAGTAAAGGGAATTGGCTGTGATGATGATGGTGGTGGTATTGTTTAGGAGGGTTCGATGTTGTGGTGGGGATGTCACAAGGGGAGCTTATGTATTGATGGTAATGGTGGTAGGGGAGTCTTCGTGTTGTGGTGGTGGTGGTGGTGATGGTGATGGTGGTGGTGTTGGTAGAGGGCCTTGGTGGGGGTGGTGTTGGTGGTAGAGGCCCTTGATGTGTTAGTTGTGATGGTTGTGGTGGTGGCGATGGTGGTGGCAACTCTGTTCTTCCAAGACTCATGCAAAATTCAGTAATTGCTCTTTAATGTTTTTATTTTCTTATTTCATTCCTCTATTTCTTTTCTTTCCATTTTTCTATTCTTTTGTCTTTTTTTTCGCAGTCAGCGTTAAGTTTCCTTGTTCCGCCAACCGACCGCCCGCCCGACCACCCTCGCCCGATCGCCTCGAGTTTTACGCTACCGACGCATCTGGTGAAAGAAAACGGGAAGTTGTTACACTTTTGCCCATAAATCTTGCCTCGTTTTTGATCGTTCACGGACCTGGAGTCAAAACTTTTTGGGACTCCTGTAGGTGATTCTGACAAGCCTTCTGGTGTGTGTGTGTGTGTGTGTGTGTGTGTGTGTGTGTGTGTGTGTGTGTGTGTGTGTGTGAGCGCTTAGCAGAGACTAGATAAACTTTTTCCTTCAGTTCTTTTGTTCTGAAGTTTTACAGGAGAAAAATATAGTGTTCTTTTTATTTCTTTTTTTTTCTGAGTGCTTGAGGGCGGCTTTCGAGTCTAAGTTTGAGACGGGAGAGGTTTCGTAGGTACTTCTGTTTCTCATTTTCATTTCCTTTTTGTTAACGTCGAGGAAAAAGGAGTAAGAGGTACAAAACATAAATATAAGTGTTGAAATCATCTGGGGTCGAGCGTGCTTCAGTTAGGTTACTGCTTCTAATCCCTGTGGCCCAGATAAATATTTTTTTTTAAATAAAAAAAATAAAGTTAAAAATAAAGTGATCTCTTAGTTTTTCGTGAGTTCTGGAAGAACAGAGTTGCCGGCACCAATGAGCAAGATAAGCGTGAACATTCGAATCCAAGTGTAGTGTGTATTACGTAAATTTGCACCTTATTTTTAGATGCTCCGCTATCTCATAAGTATTATCTTCAAGTCGCAGGTTCCCATGGGTGTTGTTTTTCCTGTGATGGTGCAAAATCTTTGTTGAACTATTACTAGATCCAGCGAAAACGCTCATGAAAGAAAAAAGAAAATACTTCCACCAGAGTCTATTAAAAGAAGTCGAGACAAAACGAAGCGCGAGGGAATACGGTCCTTGGAGCCAAAGTGATGAGCGTTTGGCGATGTGGAGTGATGGGAATTATGAAAATTCTCCGCGTATGAAGTGGAAGTGGAATGGAGTCCGAATATAAGCTACTTCACAACCACTTTTCAACCGCAGAATGAATTCTTTGATGAGGAGAAATAATAACTTTCCTTAACTTCACTCACACCACCGTCTTCCCGGAGTCTGTGGGAGTATCGAGAGACAGTAAGAGGGATGAGAGGCGGTCGTTAGTGCAGGTAATAAGTTGAAGGCATCCGTGGCTCTCAAGAGGACGAGGAGGAAAAACCGAAAGAGCTATCAAGAAGAAACAGGGAATCGTAAAAGGCAGGAAGAGGTTATCAAGAGGATGTGAAAACCCTGAGAGAGAGAGAGAGAGAGAGAGAGAGAGAGAGAGAGAGAGAGAGAGAGAGAGAGAGAGAGAGAGAGAGAGAGAGAGAGAGAGAGAGAGAGATAGGCTTACGGATTGAATATAAAATGACAATAAATTACTTTAATATCGATGCTAAAATTCTATATCACCGCCCCAATAAAAAAAGTAAATGAGAAATGTTTACTAATAAAGAACCCTAGAATGTGTGTGTGTGTGTGTGTGTGTGTGTGTGTGTGTGTGTGTGTGTGTGTGTGTGTTTGGTGTTGTAGTGTGTATATGTGTATAACATATAACAATTGATGAGATAATGTAAATTAGAAATACGGAAACAAGAGAGATAAGGGAAAAAATGGCAGCAGGAAAGCCACTAAAACGTTTGACAATATGAAAAAAAAGGAGAAAAGAAAAGAAAAAAATATATATATATAGTTAAGTCTAAAGGAGAGTCCGTCCTAAGTTTTTGAAGTGGAGAAAGGAGGAAGAGGAGGGGGTGAAAGAGGAAAAGGAGTAGGAGGAAGATGAGGAGGAGGAGGAGGATGAGGAGGAGGAGGAGGAGGAGCCTAGGTTAGTCCTGGCCTGAGGAGAGAAAAGTATCTTTCTCGTTGTCTTTGAGAAGAACACACTCCTTGACAAGAAGGAATTAAAAAAAAAGTTATTTGGAGGGAGAGTCCACGGCCAGGAAATTATGGCGAGGCAGAGAGAGAGAGAGAGAGAGAGAGAGAGAGAGAGAGAGAGAGAGAGAGAGAGAGAGAGAGAGGTTCCTTGGATAGTATTAACGAGTCTGTTGATAGATGACCAATCACTATTGTTGTACCGTTAGCGTGATCGCTCTCTCTCACACACACACACACACACACACACACACACACACACACACACACACACACACACACACACACACACACACACACACACACACACACACACACACACACACACACACTCATGCACGCACTGGACGCCGTCAAAGAGATGCGAGCTGCAGATATAGACGTAAAGGTTAAGAGCATTGGCCAAAAGGGGGATCACAAAGAGAAGAGGATGGAGGAGTATGAAAGAGCTGCGCAGGATGATCCGGGAGGTTACGTATGAAAGAATAACGCCGATGTGTAGGGCAGTTAGGATCAAACGCAAGAGCCGAACAAGAAAAGATAAGTTAAAAAGGAAAAGAAAGGTGGAATGTACCGAAGAAATAGAAGGAGGAGAAAAATGTAAGCGAAAAGAGAAATGAGAAAGTGCAGGAGGACATGAATGAGTTAATCGGGCTGGGAGAACTAGGCAAAGAAATGAAAAGAGATGTTACGAGGAAGGTAATGAGAAGGGAGGGAGGGAGGGAGGATGGAATGGAGGGAAAGGATCAGAAAAAAAAAATATATGAACGAGCTACACGAAAAGATGAGTATGTGGAATGGAAAAGCCAAAGTGTGATTAAAAAAAAGATAATTACTACTATAACTACTACTACTACTACTACTACTACTACTACTACTACTACTAATAATAATAATAATAATAATAATAATAATAATAATGATAATAATAATCTAAGATACTATAAAAAAAACTCAAATAACAATAGTTTGAACCGTAAAGGGAGGAATGAAGAAAGAAGGAATTATACAATAGACAAGAATCTAAAATGAAAAAAAAGTATTAAAAAAAAAAAAAAAACATGAAAGGAGGATTATAATCACTAAAACAAAGACGACGCCAAGAGGAATCCAGCGAGGACCTTTTCGGCCAAAGAAAGTAATACAAACTCCAGCAGGGGAACTGAAACACACAAAACAAACAATGAATCTGTAGTCTTTCAATCAAACTCTCCTTCCCATGTCTTTGTCCTCCTCCTCCTCCTCCTCCTCCTCCTCCTCCTCCTCCTCCTCCTCCTCCTCCTCCTCCTCCTCCTCCTCCTCCTCCTCCTCCTCTCTCTGATCCTTTTCCTCTTTTTCGTACTCCTTCTCTTCCTTCCCCTCTTCTTTTTCTTTATTTTCTTCTTCTTCTTCTTCTTCTTCTTCTTCTTCTTCTTCTTCTTCTTCTTCTTCTTCTTCTTCTTCTAACCTATATTGTCTTTCCTGTTTCTTTCATATTTTTCTTCTTGTCCTGTCTCTTACCATCTTATTCTCATTTTCTTTGCCTTCCTCCTCCTCCTCCTCCTCCTCCTCCTTTCTCTGATCCTTTTCCTCTTCTTCCTATTCCTCCTCTTCCTTTTCCTCTTTTTCTCTCCTCCTCCTCTCTTTCTTTCTTCTTCTTCTTCTTCTTCTTCTTCTTCTTCTTCTTCTTCTTCTTCTTCTTCTTCTTCTTCTTCTTCTTCTTCTTCTTCTTCTTCTTCTTCTCCTCCTCCTCCTCCTCCTCCTCCTCCTCCTCCTCCTCCTCCTCCTCCTCCTCCTCCTCTTCTTCTTCTTCTTCTTCTTCTTCTTCTTCTTCTTCTTCTTCTTCTTCTTCTTCCTCCTCTTCCTCTAATCTATATTATCTTTCCTGTTTCTTTCATATTTTTCTTCTTGTCCTGTCTCTTACCATCTTATTCTCATTTTCTTTGCCATCCTCCTCCTCCTCCTCCTCCTCCTCCTCCTCCTCCTCCTCCTCCTCCTATCATCATAATTCTCCTTTCGTTTCTTTTCTTCTCCAATCTCTTACCGTCTTACTCTCCTTTCCTTCTGCTCTTTCTTTCTTTTATTCTTTCTTTCTTTCTTTCTTTCTTGCTTGCTTTCTTGCTTGCTTGCTTTCCTTTCTTTCTTTCTATATTTTTTTCCTCTTTTCTTTCGTTTTTTCTTCTTCTTCTTCTTCTTCTTCTTCTTCTTCTTCTTCTTCTTCTTCTTCTTCTTCTTCTTCTTCTCCTTCTTTTTCTTCTTCTTCTTCTTCTTCTTCTTCTTCTTCTTCTTCTTCTTCTTCTTCTTCTTCTTCTTCTTCTTCTTCTTCTTCTTATTGTCGTTCTTGTCATTTTTCTTTTCCTTCATCAGTCTCATGTAATCATCTTCTCCTTTACTTTTCCTCCTCCTCCTCCTCCTCCTCCTCCTCCTCCTCCTCCTCCTCATTATTATTATTATTATTATTATTATTATTATTATTATTATTATTAATATTATTATTATTATTATTATTATTGTTGTTATTGTTATTATTATTATTATTACCTATCATCATCATCTTATTCTACTTCTTCATCTTATGTGCTGTCAGTGCTATGATAGTTCTCGCTGTGTGCTAGATAGTGTTATTCCCACAAACAGCCCCTTAAGTACCAACAGGTCTGCTGCCGTTTTTTTTTTTCTCTCTCTCAGTTCCTTTGTATTCCTCCTCCTCCTCCTCCTCCTCCTCCTCCTCCTCCTCCTCCTCCTCCTCCTCTTTTTGCCCTTTCACTTCCTTAACATTATTTTCCTTTTCTGCTTTCCTTCAAACTTTTGCACCTCCTTTACTTCTGCGTTCTCCTCTCTCTTATCATTTCTCCTTTTTTTTTCTCCTTTACTTTCTCCTCCTCCTCCTCCTCCTTCTCCTCCTCCTCCTCCTCCGGGAATTCAATATTGGCTGCTGGCAGAGTGAATTTAGCGTAATTAGCTGATCTTAGAGTCGCTGTGGGCTAAGGACGGAGAAGGGAAAGAATTGTGTTGATCCCAAAGATAGGAGTTAGGTGCTAGTTGGCTCTCTCTCTCTCTCTCTCTCTCTCTCTCTCTCTCTCTCTCTCTCTCTCTCTCTCTCTCTCTCTCTCTCTCTCTCTCTCTCTCTCTCTCTCTCTCTCTCTTCTTACCGTCTTTAATTAGATCTTGTTCTGATTATTACTT
This sequence comes from Scylla paramamosain, assembly GCF_035594125.1. NCBI lineage: Eukaryota > Metazoa > Arthropoda > Malacostraca > Decapoda > Portunidae > Scylla > Scylla paramamosain. The sequence continues at coordinate 6,321,466 of NC_087156.1, forward strand.
GTTTACGACTTAGAAATTTTCTCCAGCCTTCTTTTTTTCCTCTTAATTTCATCAGCCTCCTTTTTTCCTCTGAATTTCATCACTCCTTTCGCGCTGTCCATCTTTTTCAGCGCCACCTTCTGATGCTTCTTTCATTTTCCTTTCTTTGTAATTAGATTCAATACAGTTCTTGTAATCCGGATTATGGAAGTGCTGTAGGTTCTGTTACAAATTGCGGAGTTACGAGCAGGAGTCGGCGCGTGAGTGGTGGTGGTGGTGGTAGTGGTGGTGAGGGCAATGGTGGTGATGGTGGAGATGATGGTTAAAGATACATGCTTGATACATTGCTTCTGTGTTATGGTGATGAACGAGGTTTGCTGGTGGTGGTGGCATGGATTGTCGTGGTGGACGCGGTGTTGCTGGCGGCGGTGTTAGCGATGGTACAGACGGACAGCTGTTTAAAAATGATTGGGGGAGGAAAGAGATGGATTTGTCATGTAATTGAGAGGTTGGTAATGGTGATAATGAGGAGGAGGAAGAGAAGGAGGGTGATAATGATGATGATTTGTCATGTAATTGGGAGGTTGGTAATGATAATGATGATGATGATGATGATGATGATGATTTGTCATGTACAGGGTGAGGCAGAAATACCTCCCACATTTTAAAGGTTGACAAAAAAGAGTAATATGTGAGGTATTTCTGTCGCACCCAGAACCAACCGAGGGGCTAATAAAAAAAAAATTAAATAAATAAATAAAATGATGATAATGATGATGATGGTGGTGGTGGCGAATTTTACTGGGAAAAGCTGGTGAATTTTACAGCAAAACTACTATTTTCCCTTTTAGAAAACTATTGAATAAAAGAAGCCATTAGTGTTATCATACACAAGTATTCAGGGGCTGTCGGAGGGATGGTGCTGCCCTCCTATCTTCTTTGACTCGCTCGGAAAATGTGGATCACAATGACGTTTATTTTCCGTTTCCCTTTCAAGAAGACAACCTGGACGAGGATCAAAGTGGCCCATGATAAAAATCCATCTCTCGGTCTATACACTGCCAGGTTGACATCTTCCTTAAAGGCGTGTAGCTACATACATTCATACATTTTATCTGCATTCCCTTATGTTTTTATTGATGATAATTGTTGTTGTTATAGTCATAGAAATAGTGGTGGTGCTGGTGGTGGTAGTAGTAGTAGTAGTAGTAGTAGTAGTAGTAGTAGTAGTAAGAGTAGTAGTGGCAGTAGTCTTTGTTGTTGTAATAATAGTAGTACTTGTAGTGTTAGTAGTAGTAGTAGTAGTAGTAGGAGGAGGAGGAGGAGGAGGAGGAGGTCTTGTTGTTGTTGTTGTTGCTGTTGTTTTTGTTGTTGTAAAAATAGATTAATAGACAATGCTAGCAATACAGTAACAAAAAACAAAAAACAACTGCAACAAAAATACTACTACTTTTATTACTACGTATAATAATAATAATAATAATAATAATAATAATAATCTGTAATAATGGATTCGAGCTCAGTATAAAAGGAATGTACGTAGATAAGGCTTCGAGAGATCCTCCTTGCCTATGAGATGAAGGAGAAAGAGAATCCCCCACCCTCTCCAATAGGTCATCCCTTGGCCCTTAAGCTGCGTCCTGGCTTTGGGTGTGGTGGGGGGAAGGGAGAGAGGGCGCGAGATGGATACCTGCCCCACGCCCCTTCATTCCTATCAGGAGATTTAAGTTATGGAAGCCTTATTATGTAATAGGGAAGAAAGCTTTGGTTTATGGAAGTTGTCATATTAGATCTTTGTGTTGTTGTTGTTGTTCTTCTATGACTACTACTACTACTACTACTACTACTACTACTACTACTTCTACTACTACTACTATTACTACTACTACTACTACTACTACTACTACTACTACTACTACTGCTGCGACAAATACTACTAATTCAAAGTGGTGGAGTAGCATCTGATGGTTTTGAAATTAATATAGAAAGTTTATAGGATTCGCCACAGATAACACAAATGCAGTAATGTGGATCTCTCTATCTGGCTATTTATTACCAAGAGTTCATTTCTCCAAGACAACATGTTTTATGAGACACCCACGGCCCCAAACGCACTCATTCAATCTTGCCACAAAATCTTCCATGACCTGCATCAGTAAATTGATATTCATTTTTCCTCATCTCAGTTCTTGAGTTTTTTGTCTTTGCGAATATTTAAAGGGCAAAGTTTACTCTACAGAATCAAGGAATATCTGGGAGCTTAATGAATACGTCGTTGCTGAGGTCAAGGAAATGAATATCAATTTACTAATGCCGGTTTTATGGAAATATTGAATAAATGCATTCAGCGCCTGGTGGTCTATTAAAAGATGTTGTTTTCAAGAAGTGAACTCTGGGTAATAATATATTGGCAGGTATAGATTTTACAATATTGCATTTATTTTGTTTGTGGGAAATATTACAGGTTTTCCATATTGATTTGAAAGCCATCACTTCTTACTGCACTACCCTATAAGAATACTATTAAGTTGTTGTTGTTGTTGTTGTTGTAGTTGTTGTTGTTCTTGTTGTTGTGGCCGCCGTTGTTCTTGTTCTTGTCTTCGTCGTCATCCTCGTTGTTGTTGCTGTTGTTGTTGTTGCTGTTGTTGCTGTTGTTATTGTTGTTGTTGTTGTTGTTGTTGTTGTTGTGGTCGTCAACTTCGTCCTCGTCCTCGTCGTCGTCATGATCGTCGCTGCAGTCGGCATCAGGGGCCTGGCAGGATGGTGGTTAGCGGTCTTGTTTCACGGCTGAGGTACGAATTTCGATTTTCCGGCCAGGTCCCTCCTTTCATGGCGAGGCTGCTGTTTACCTGCAGCACAGAGTAGATAGGCTGGGATGTGGGCCTGGAGCTGCAGGTTCGCAGCCAGTCCGGCAGACAGTTTCATCTTCTCTCCCTCATGCCCCCTTCCCCCCATGTTTGTTGATGTGTGTGTGTGTGTGTGTGTGTGTTTCTTTTACTTTTGTTCGTCATTTTCATGTTTTGTTCTCTTCCTTTAGACGACGTCCTCAGCTTGTCTTCTTACCTGAGATTTCTCAAAATAGGAACTAATTTCACTTCAGGTTTTTGCGCCTTGTTTTCTTTTACTCTCTAGTTCTAAAGAACGGCAATACATTTATCGACGTCTTCTCTGAACTTCGTGCAATGTCTTCCTCTCGAATGTGTTTCAAGATTTCCTTTACTTTTCGGGGAAGCATTTCGAATAACAATCACGCTTGGTATTTTAAGTTATATCTTAGAACGTAAAGACCGGAGCCTGAAAATACGCTGTTTCTTACATATCTAATCATAAAAGATGTTTTCTTTTCGTTGTATCTTATTTTTTTTATTTGTCACAATATATCTTATTTCTCCTCTGTTATGCAACTTCAAAATAGGTCTGTGATATGATCTATAATTAACGATCTTATTAACCCTTCCATTGCTTTAGTTTCTCCTTAAGATTATTGAAATGGCCTGATTCAAGTTTAGAGTGTAATCCTGAAAAAAAACTTTACTGAGATAAAAGGAATAATATTGAGTATTTGAAATCATTATTCTTGTAATTTTACTTCTGGACATTAGCTAAAGTTGTCCAGGGGAACTCAGATTATGCAGCAAGTGTTTTCCTTCCATCAACAATAAAGTGTTATATTGTGAAAAAAAAAGTCAATTCCACCTTTTTATTCCTTGCTCAGTATTTGGGACTTGGTTAGAAAGGAGATTTGCTGGGCATGATTCCCCAACTCAAACCCAGGCAGAGTATTTTCTTGCTGACAGCTTGTGCATCCAGAGATGTTCAACCCGTCTTTTCTTAGTTTCCCTAAGACTTTCCACTCAACACTCGTTAACAAGACAGGCCTGTGCGTTGTGGTATTTCTTCTTCTTCTTCTTCTTCTTCTTCTTCTTCTTCTTTTTTCTTCTTCTTCTTCTTCTTCTTTTTCTTCTTTCTTCTTCTTTTTCTTCTTTTTTTTTTCTTCTTCTTCTTCTTCTTCTTCTTCTTCTTCTTCTTCTTCTTCTTTCTCTTTTTTTCTTTTTTTCTTTTTCTCTTCTTCTTCTTCTTCTTCTTCTTCTTCTTCTTCTTCTTCTTTCTCTTTTTTTCTTTTTTTCTTTTTCTTCTTCTTCTTCTTCTTCTTCTTCTTCTTCTTCTTCTTCTTCTTCTTCTTCTTCTTCTTCTTCTTCTTCTTCTTCTTCTTTCTCTTTTTTTCTTTTTTCTTTTTCTTCTTCTTCTTCTTCTTCTTCTTCTTCTTCTTCTTCTTCTTCTTCTTCTTCTTCTAAGTAGCAAATACTTCTTATTGGGTCTGCTTATTTCATGTATATGTGTGTGTGTGTGTGTGTGTGTGTGTGTGTGTGTGTGTGTGTGTGTGTGTATGTGTGTGTGTGTCTGAGAGAGAGAGAGAGAGAGAGAGAGAGAGAGAGAGAGAGAGAGAGAGAGAAGAGAGAGAGAGAGAGAGAGAGAGAGAGATGAGTACAGTAGAAGTAGGAGAGAGAAAAAATGGTAGTGGCAATATTATTATTATTATTAGTAGTAGTAGTAGTAGTAGTAGTAGTAGTAGTAATAGTAGTAGTAGTAGTAGTAGTGGTAGTAGTAGTAGTACATAGTAGCAGTAGTAGTGGTGGTGGTGGTGGTTGTGGGTGGTGGTGTGAGTGATGGTAATAAAAACAAAAATAGTGGCATTGGTAATAATAGTACTAATAGTAATAGGTATCGAATTAATGGTTGTGGTGGTGGTGGTGGTTATTATGATGCTGCTGACGTTTGTGCTGTTGTCGTTCTTGTTTTTAGCTTTTATTATGAAAAGTGTTATTCGCTTTTCTGTCAGTATCCATACCCATGTGTTGGTGGTAATGGTGGTGGTGGTGGTGGCGATGGTGATGGTGGTGATGGTGGTACAAGTGGTGGTGGTGGTAGCACTGAAGTTGTTGTTTGAGCTTTTATTATCAAAGGTGTTATTCGCTCTTCTGTCAATATCATCGCCGCTTGTCAGTAAGTGATGGCACTGGGAGGCTCCGTGAGAGGCTTCACCTTGACAAGGCTGCTTTAAGCCAGCAGCAGGCTAAGAGCGGAATCACCTTGATCGTGCGAGGCGAGTGAGGGCCAAGAATCTAATTGTGAAGGAGGGATAAGATAAATTAGGGACCACATGATATATTGAAGGGAAAAGTGAAGATCGAGGAGGAAAAGCGAAGACTGGAAACGCCCAGGAAGTCAAGGAATGTTTTCAGGGAATGGAAAATATCGGTGTGAAGAGAAAGATGGTAGAAACAAAGGTTATGGAGGGTAAGAATAGCATGAATGTGTGTGTGTGTGTGTGTGTGTGTGTGTGTGTGTGTGTGTGTGTGTGTGTGTGTGTGTGTGTGTGTGTATGTCGCTTTGTGTCATTTGTAATTGAAATGTGGAGATGGAAGGTTATTGAAATGTTGCAGTTCATAGTGGCCGTGTTTTTATTGGTGATGGGACGAACATTGCACTTTTCACGCTAACAGCAGCAGCAACAACAGCGGCGGCAGAGGCAGAAATAGGAGTAGCAGTTGTTGTTGTTGTTGTTGTTGTTGTTTACGTAAGAGGGTCACTGGCCAAGGGAAACAAAACCGTAGCACTAGTAATACTAGTAGTTGTTGTTTTTGGTGGTGGTGGTGGTGGTAGTAGTAGTAGTACTAGTAGTAGTAGTAGTAGTAGTAGTAGTAGTAGTAGTAGTAGTAGTAGTAGTAGTAGTAATAGTAGTAGTAGTAGTAGTAGTAGTAGTAATACGTAGTAATAATAGTAGTAGTAGTAGCTGTTGTTGTTGTATAAGTAGTATTAATAGTAGTAGTATTTATTGTTGTTGTTATTGCTGAAGTAGCAATAAATAGGTTGCACCATGTGACAAAGACGCAGAGAGAGAGAGAGAGAGAGAGAGAGAGAGAGAGAGAGAGAGAGAGAGAGAGAGAGAGAGAGAGAGAGAGCCCGTGTTCAAATCCCAGGTCAGGTCAGAAGTCTTTGGGCGGATTTCTTTACAGTGTAGCCCCTGTTCACCTAACAGTGATTAGGTACCTGGTGTAAGTCGGAAGTTGTTAGGTAGGAGAAACAAACTCTGGAAAGAAAAATGTAAACGGGGTGGCCTTACCATCCCGGGTCTATCTCCTAGCTTGACCGGTGCCATCTGACAGCCACAGTATCAAATTGTAAGATACTTCTTTAGGGTTAAATGTATACTTAAGATGTAGTATGTATGTTAGTATATAAGTATGTAACATGTGGATTTTAAACTGTAAGGCTGCAAGACTAATGAACTTATTATTATTATTATTATTGAGAGAGAGAGAGAGAGAGAGAGAGAGAGAGAGAGAGAGAGAGAGAGAGAGAGAGAGAGAGAGAGAGAGAGAGAGAGAGAGATCGCCCAGTGGCAGAAGCTGAGGAAGACTCCCTTCCCGTAAGAGCGACCATAACGAGTAGTTCTTCGGACCCAGAGTGATGGATGGCCACACTTCCCATCCTCTTTGTTTACCGCCGCCAGCTGATGCCTCCCTGTCCACCAACACCCGCCTTCCTCACGCCTCAAAGCTCGCGGCCCATCCTTTACCGCCTCGCACCCGCTCCACTGGGGAAAAGCCAACCAAACATTGCAGAAAAAAGCAAGTTCGCGGATGAGCCAGCCACCTGAAGTAGTTTCACGAGCTCTTTGTCGCCGATTCAGAGTTCAGAGCCGCGTGGGACTTCGATAAATGGATTCGTCTTACTCTTTCTAATTCCTCCCGAATCCGAACGAGTGTTTAATTAACTTCCTGGCAGCGCTAACTTGCAGATTTCGTACTTGAGGATTTTCAGCTCTAGTTTTGGAGTTGATACTTGAAACAAACAAAACACTGGAAGAATTGGTCGGTGTGAGTGGGAGGAATGTTTCTGGATCTCTCGCTGTATTTTTGGCGGTAAAGTTTCAAAATGTATGCCCTTTCTGGTCCCCCCACGCCCCACCTGGCTGCCGCTGGGGTGCCCTCCCCTCCACAGCGGTCGTCAGTACCAGTTTTTACCGATGAATTTTATTTCCTCTCTGTCCCTCTTTCTCGTTCCCGCTTATATACATTCTCTCTCCCCTCACAAAGTATTACCTTTCACTCCTCACTCGTTTGGTGCAACGAATGGCCATGAGTTTGTTTTACATTTACTTAGTGTTTTGAGTGTAGTGAGTATATCATGAGCGGACGTGGCTGACGGTGGGAAAACAAAGAGGTGCTGGGGTCAGTACTTTATCATAAAAATGGGCCGTCCCTTCCAATGGCACCTTCGAGTATCGTCTTGTGTTTTATGTTCCCATGTGTTTTCAATCAGCCGTAAGGAATGGACGCCGGGAAAAGAGAGGAGTGGTGAGAGGAAAAGAAAGGGACAGGGAGAGGAAGAAGGGAGTGAGAAGGAAGAGAATATTGAGGAGCTTCAAATAACTGGATAAGTAATGTTTGAACACAATATTTCTATCATAAACCTTCAGTAGTTTAAAGAGAGGAGGGGGAAAGGAGCGAGGTGAAGGAAGTAGAAAATATTCGTAAATAACTGCCAGAGATGGGATAAATAATGTTATAACGCATTTTTTATCTGTTTACTGTACGTCTTCAGTGGAATAAATCAGAACAATACAGAAAGGAATGAGGGGAAAGAAGCAAATGAACATTCAAAATTCCTTTCAGGCTGTGGACCATATTCTGAAACACCGCCGGCCGCGCCTGGTTTACTTTCAATAGGCTCTGGTTGAAGTTACACGTGTTTTTAAGTGTTTTTTTTTTTCTTCTTCCTTTGGTAGTAGTATCAGATTAACAAGATTTCTATATTTTCAACAGGAGAAACATTCTTGAGAATGTTTCGGCAAATCATCTATGTGGCCTTTAAAAATAGTCAAGGTGAGAAACCAAGGCGTTTCTGAATACGGGCCCAAGTGCAGTACAGCACTACGTTCTTACCGCAAACCCTAATGACACAGAGGCACATGAATACACTCTGCTGCCGTGTTGTTAATGATAGAAATATTGTAGTAGTAGTAGTAGTAGTTGTAGTAGTAGTAGTAGTAGTAGTTGACAGAAATATAATCGTGTTTAGGTTGGAATCATACAACTATTTAGTATATCTTATAGAAATACCAAACCTTAATCGTAGCACTGCGATATGCAGCAATCAGAGCACTAAAAGCAATGTATTGAGTCTTTATAAGCATCTGCAAGAAAGGAAGTGGATAAATGCAAATAGCAGTGAAAGCAGTGATGCAAATAGCAGTGAAAGGGTTAAACTGATCTCCTCCACTCCTTCCCCTCCCCTTCTCTTCTTCCACATACCACCACAACCACCACCACCACCACCACCACCACCACCACCACCACCACTTTTTTTGTTTCTCACTCTCGATCTCTCTAAAACCACTTCACGCAGTTACAAACACGCTATACTGCACAGAAATAACACTAGGAACTCGACGCTTTTCATCAAGTGGCGTAACATCACCCACACGTTACTCATTAAAAGCCGTGTTGATTGCAGCATTAAGATTAAAGAGGAAAGAGAGAGAGAGAGAGAGAGAGAGAGAGAGAGAGAGAGAGAGAGAGAGAGAGAGAGAGAGAGAGAGAGAGAGAGAGAGAGAGAGAGAGAGCTGGATATCCTCTAACGAAAAACAAAAAAAAAAAAAAAAAAAAACACTTCTGTAAGCACACCATATATTTTCCTTCATCCACATAGTCACTGGGTCCTTTCATTGTAGCAGTACATCAATCAAACGGCGCAGTCTCGTTTAAAAAAAAATGGATAGATAAAAAAAAATGGAACTCCCTCGCAACACTAGTACACACACTCGACAAGGCACACACGCAATACACTCCAAAGACCCTTGAATGAAATGCTCTTCGTAAAGCAAAAATAAAGTCAGCATTGGGATCAAGGGTTTCACAGAGACTCGAACCGCAAAAATAGAAGTGTCCAATCCTCGTGTGTGTGTGTGTTTGTGTGTGTGTGTGTGAGTGTGTGGGTGTGTGTGTGTGTGTGTGTGTGTGTGGTTAAATTATTTATATATAAAAAAAATCTGGCTGCGAGGTTGATATGTACATGTGACCCCTTTCTCCTGTAAGTTCCCTCTCATGTTCCCACTTAGCCTGGAGAGCAATACAGGGCGTGCAGGTAACACGACTCAACACCCGCTTATCTGTGAATGGAACTTTCAGGTATGGGTGAATAAAACACGCTGGAACGCAGCAAAGCAGGACGGGTGAATGGGAGAATATGGTGCGAGAAATAGAAAATAAAAAAAGGAAACAGGTAGACAGAGAAACAGACAGAGAAACAATCGCATATTGACGGAAAGACGCACAAAAAAAAATAAAACGAAGGATAATTAGAGAAAACAAGCATAAGCCTCTTTGAATGAATATCATGCACAAAGCAGGTAAAAATATTGTTTAAGTCCACACAGAACACGTCAGAAAGTTGTTTATTATGTGAATTTTATTTGCATTGTTTAGTTAGAGAGAGAGAGAGAGAGAGAGAGAGAGAGAGAGAGAGAGAGAGAGAGAGAGAGAGAGAGAGAGAGAGAGAGAGAGAGAGACGCAAATCCAATATAAAGAACTCATTCAACAACAAGAAAAAAAGTAAATTTGTGTTGAAACTTGAAACATATGTGTGTCTGTGTGCATGTGGAGGGGAGAGGCACAAAAAAATACTTGTTACGCGTATCAGCTTTGAATGTATCGCGTGTCAGGGCTTTCTTTCTTTTTTTTTTCCCATTAACAGGACTTTTCTTTGCCTTTTCATTTCCGTTATGGGGAATACTATCATTTCACGCCGGATTTTTGGTTTTCAGCTCCCTCCGCTCAACAGCGCCATTATGACCACGCTGTTGGTGCTCTTTGAATTAATGAATCGTCAATCCCTTCCCTTCAAACCAACATAACATTTTCCCGCTGCTACATTTGCCCTTTCAATCATTCGCCATAACACTTTTAACATCACTGCATTCTCTCTCTCTCTCTCTCTCTCTCTCTCTCTCTCTCTCTCTCTCTCTCTCTCTCTCTCTCTCTCTCTCTCCTCTCTCTCTCTCTCTCTCTCTCTCTCTCTCTCTCTCTCTCTCTCTCTACGGCACCACACCGCACACACACACATTCCCACCTCTCACAACACACACATTCCTTATCTCCCTTCTCCCTCACTTCTCTTTCTTTCATCTTCCCAGGCCCACTACTGTCCTTCCTCGCTCAGTGCTCCCACACATATCCTCTATTTTCGTGCCTCGGCAAAGGGTGTGAATAAAGGGTCGTTCCTGGCAGAGTGACGCGTGAAATAAAGAAGGCTGTTACACCTGTACATAACGAAGGAGGAGCGCTCGTGTATTGAACTGTAAATACTGGAGCAAGTGACAGGTGAACTCTCAACCATGGATCTTTTATTTACCCTCCATCTGGCTATCACGTTTTAGAGGGTGTAGGATGCAGGATGGTGGGATTGGTGATGAGGGACGATGTATTGATTGAGTATGTGGGTGTAGGTGCCTCGTTTCGATAGTAGTAGTAATAGTATTAGTAGTGTTGTTGTTGGTGGTGGTGATAGTAGTTGTGGTAGTAATAATAATACTAGTGGTAGTGGTGGTTGTAGTAGTAGTAGTAGTAGCAGAGGTAGTGTTAGTTCTGATATTAGCAGTAATAGCAGTGGTAGTGTTAGTGACAGCAGTAGCAGTAGCAGCGCAACAACAGCAGTAGTAGACGTAGTGAACCTATGTAAGAATGTCAAGTGAGATTATGCATCAGAAACGATTTTTCTCTCTTGTTGCGGGACGATGTAACTGAAACTTGCTTTTTTTTCTTTTTACAGTGTACGTTATAATTGATATATTAAGAATTTTTATGTATTTTCTGTCCTCTTTTTCCACCTTCACATTGACGAAAAAGAAACCTAAGTAATTTTGATAATGATTATTCTCTCTCTCTCTCTCTCTCTCTCTCTCTCTCTCTCTCTCTCTCTCTCTCTCTCTCTCTCTCTCTCTCTCTCTCTCTCTCTCTCTCTCTCTCTCTCTCTCTCTCTCTCTCTTTCTGTGTGTGTGTGTGTGTGTGTGTGTGTGTGTGTGTGTGTGTGTCCGTAAGATATCTCGAAAAGCTCTCTGCAGATTTCAGTAATTTAGTAGAATGATTAGAACAAATATGATTTTTTTTTTTTTTTGGTGGATCTGGATATCTTAAATGCGTCCTGATTTCTTTTTTTTTTTATCACACACACACACACACACACACACACACACACACACACACACACACACACACACACACACACACACACACACACACACACACACACACACACACACACACACACACACACACACACACACACACACACACACACACACACACACACACACACACACACACACACACACACACACACACACCTGCATTGAAATCGTCCACCATACCTAAAGAGCAACACTAAACACACAAGAAATATAAACTGATTATGAAAAACTCTTAAAACAGTGATTGAAATTCTCTTATATTGACTGATGTGACATGATGTATAAGGTAAGAAATAATTGTATTTTCAGTCATAAAAACAAACATACAGTAAAAAGAACATTCTTCATAATGAAAGTTTAAGAAAAAGTTGCCCTGAAAATTCCTATCATTCCATAATAGAAAAAAAAAAGTTAAATGTAGTCCTGAACGTAAATTTTGCATTTGAGTGATGATGAATCTTTTATCCAGGTGTACTTTCTGAAGTAATTTCCATTGCCCTAAGGAAAATCTTCATGCCGTCCTGTTACAAGCTGGTGAATGCAAGAGTTATGAAGGGAATGTACTCGTACTTGTCACCAACACACTTGTACTTAGTCGCTCACGTTCATGTTGAAACTGGAAGACCAGGAAACACTAAAAATTGTTGTGACAAAACCAGTTGCCAGCCTTGATTATGCTGATTTTTTAGTGTACATGTTTTTTACCGTGCCAAATACTACTCGTGTGAAAGATCGCACACAATTAATGGCATGGTGGCGGCACTGGACCGTCGCCATGGGAAGATGCAGTTTCAGTCTTGCCATAATCCCGGGGAGGTGCTGTTCTCTCTTCGGCTACGCGTAAGCCTCAAAGACCTCGACGAATCTGTCTTGCCAGTCAGTGGACTATACATTTCCCCAACTAGTTTCTGTAGATTAGTAGGTACACTTCCGGGCGAGAACAGTATCTGCTGGGACCCGAGTGTCCTGACTCCTGAAGTCGAATGGTAATGTCACCGGCTGCCTGTCTGTCCGGGACACTGAACTTGATCCTCTCTGAAGCGGCACTGCGGGCCTCCCACTAGGAAGAGCAGATCAAGCCTCGCCAGTCAACGTAATCGGGTAATGCAGAGTAGTGGGACGGGATGATCAGTGCGGAGCCAATTGATCCACATGTTCTTTCACCTTGAGGTTGCAGGCATGTGGCAGCTGATGCGAAGGACGGAATCAGCATTTATCAAACGTGCCTGTACATTTTCTTCTCCCTCCATCATGTGTGTGTGTGTGTGTGTGTGTGTGTGTGTGTGTGTGTGTGTGTGTGTGTGTGTGTGTGTGTGTGTGTTCTCTGCTCCCCTCGTCTCTCTCTCTCTCTCTCTCTCTCTCTCTCTCTCTCTCTCTCTCTCTCTCTCTCTCTCTCTCTCTCTCTCTCTCTCTCTCTCTTTTTCCATCTGTTATATAAGCGGTATCTAGTGAAATATGTATGTTTTGGGAATATAATTTCATGTACGCACACACACACACACACACACACACACACACACACACACACACACACACACACACACACACACACACACACACACACACACACACACACACACACACACACACACACACACACACACACACACACACACACACACACACACACACACACACACACACACACACACACACATATATATATATATATATATATATATATATATATATATATATATATATATATATATATATATATATATATATAATATATATATATATATATATATATATATATATATATATATAATATATATATATATATATATATATATATATATATATATATATATATATATATATATATATATATATATATATATATATATATATATATATATATATATATATATATATATATATAGCTCTTGTCACACGGGATCTCAGGTTAAAAAGAAAAAAAAAAATTCAATAATGTGAGGACTTTTCATTTTTGTATTCTTTCTTGTTCTAGGTAAGTGGTTCTCAACCGTTTTTCCTTCCGTCCCTCCCTTTCATGAATTCTTAACATTCATGTTTCTCCCCTTCATTTTCTCCCAAATCATACATACATAAATACGTTCACACACATTCGTAACAATATTGTGTTACTTAAAATTTTATTGCCAAAGTAATAAATTAAGAGAAGAAAATTTTCTTCTACCAGGACAGAGTGCTGCAAGTTTTTTTTTATTCATATTCTTAACATTATTTTGAAATCTATAATGTATAACAGCCCGCCATGGCCCCCCCGCCTAAATTCTTGCCATGGCCCTCTTGGGAGCCATGGCCCCCAGGTTGAGAACCGCAATTTTAGCTGAAGATTTTAGTTTTTGTATTCCTTTGGATTCAGTGTCTTAAGGAAATAACAAAGTTTGTTTGCTATTTCCCTTCCACCAGTAGCTGCCCTTCTTTGTATGAGAGGATTAGATGAAGGAAATGTGGATGAGATGTATAAATATTTCGTAGATAAGTTGTATACAGGACAGTTAGCAAACATCCTGTATAGAACAATAAGATTACAGATAAATAAGCCTAAATGGATGATTGTTAGGTTAAAACGCTATATAGGGCGGAAGAGAAGTATATATAAGAGATTAAAGGCAGGGGAAGAGGTTTTAAGACCACAATATAATTAATTAGTTAGAACAGTCAGGAGATTAACGAGGAAAGCTAAAAGCAAATGTGAATTGAAGGTAGCCAGCCAGGCGAAGACGGACCCCAAGGAATTTTATCAGGTATAAAGGACGAAGAATAAGGAGGCTATAGGTCTATTAAAGGCAGAAGATGGGGAGCGGGTTAGTTCTGGGGAGGAGATTAGTAAAATTCTGAATGAATCAGTATTTTTAACTGTCTTCACCCAGGAAAACATGCAGGATATGCAGAATAGTGAGCAGATGTTTAGAACAGATGAGAATCAGAGGCTGACAGATATCACCATAACTAAAGAGATAGTGGAACAGGAGATAGGCTAAAAAAGTTCAAGACACCAGGACCAGATGAAATATATCCCAGAGTACTAAATTTAAGGAATGCAAAGAGGTTATTACGGAGCCGTTAGTTTCTGTCTTTAGGAAATCACTTGAGTCAGGTGAAGTACCAGGAATGTGGAGGCAGGCTAATGTAGTACCCATCTTTAAGAAAGGAGATAAGACTTTAACGTCAAATTATAGACCTATCAGCTTGAACTTCAGTTGTAGGTAAAATAATAGAGTCAGTAATAGCGAAGAACATTAGGGAGCATTTAGACAAACATAATTTGATAAATCAGTCACAGCATGGCTTCACGAAGGGGAAGTCTTGCCTGACGAACATGCTAAATTTTTACAGTAAAGGATACGAGGCAGCAGATTATGGTGATAGTTATGACATCTTATATCTGGACTTTAGTAAAGCGTTTGACAAGGTAGGCTCATGAGAAAGGTTAGGACACACGGGATAGATGGGAAGCTGTTAGGCTGGATAAAGTCATGGCTAAGCGACAGGCAACAGAGAGTTGTACTAAACGGCTCTAAATCCGAATGGGGTCATGTAATTAGAGGGGTGCCACAGGGATCAGTATTAGGACCATTGTTGTTTTTAATATATATCAATGACTTGGATAGTGGAATTAGTAGTGATGTTAGTAAATTTGCGGATGACACAAAGATAGGTAGATTAATTAGATCAGAATCGGATGCCATCGCCTTCCAGGCAGATTTAGATAGGATGAACGAATGGACGGACAGATGGCAAATACAGTTTTATATCAACAAATGCAAAGTACTTAGCGTAGGTAGAGGAAACCCACACAGTAGGTACACAATAAACAACGAAACTGGTAGGTTCAGGGTACGAAAAGGATTTAGGAGTTATAGTTAGCTCTGAACTTCGTTTAAGAAAGCAATGCAGAGGCCAGAAACAGGGCAAATAGGGTATTAGGATTAATTTTTACGAGTGTTAAAAGTAGAAAGCCCGAAGTAATATTAAAGTTATATTTGGTGCTGGTCAGACCTCATCTAGACTACGCTCTGCAGTCCTGGTCCCCACATTACAGGAAGGACATAGGTCTATTAGAATCAGTACAAAGGAGAATGACTAAAAAGATACCGGGGATGAGGAGTATTCCTTACGAGACGAGATTGAAGCTGTTAAATTTACATTCTTCAGAGAGACGTAGGTTAAGAGGGGACCTGATATAAGTCTTTAAGTGGTATAAGGGTTATAACAAGGGGGATATCAGGAAAATTCTTAGGAACAGTAACCAGGACAGAACAAGAAATAACGGGTTCAAGCTTGAAAAATTTAGGTTTAAGAAAGAGATAAGAAGAAATTGGTTCTCAAATAGAGTGGTAGATGAATGGAACGGACTCAGTAATCAAGTTATTAGTGCTAAGACATTAGGGAGCATTAACAGAAGATTAGACGGATTTATGGATGGGGATGATAGGTGGAAATAGGTAGGTATATTTCATACAGGGACTGCCACGTGTAAGCCTGGTGGCTTCTTGCAGCTTCCCTTATTTCTCATGTTCTTATGTTCTTATGTATAATAGTGTGAGTGTTCGTTGGTTGGTGTTAACAGGAGCCTAGGTGGTACCGAGCAAACTGGGAGGAGGAGCTCAGTCACTTCCTCCCTCTCACCGAGAGTTTTTTTTGTTTTTTTTTTCATTCGCATTTCATTTATTCATTTATTTATTTTGTGTGTTGTCTAAAGATGATAGTCCTGTATGTTCCGAAATGTCTCGAAGAATGAACTGAGAATGGTTTCATTGATATACTCGTATGTCTGCACCTCCCTTTTTAACTAATATATATATATATAT
>NC_087156.1:6342500-6347500 GCF_035594125.1 Scylla paramamosain
TATTATTATTATTATTATTATTATTATTATTATGAGCAAAGTACTGTCACACAATCTGAGTGAACCAAGAGCAGAACATGAGTAGCAGTGCATTACTGTACAGTATGTACAACAGGAACAGGCTCGCGGAGGTGCGGAGGGAAAATGTATTAACGTTGACGGCAAGTTATTCACGATTTGTAATTCAGTTGTATCTACGTTAGTAATTCTGCGTTGCTCTCCAGGCACTCTATGGATTATTTCATATATAGTTGGAAGTGGAGCTGTAAAATATTAATAATACAGAGAGATTACATGTATTCGTTCCGTCACGATTAATTAGTTTATATCATAATGTCTATTTCCTATTTCGCAGAAAGTCCAGATGTGACATTTTAATCATTTAGAGATTTTAGATGATTCATCATGAATAATTAACTTATATTATGTCGCATTAACGCCAGCAATGGACACACATTAAATTACATCATGGTTCATATTTTCTGGAAAAAAAAAATATTGCTATAGCGTTTCATCGTCCGCCATGCATTGAAGTGCTTAACTGAGCAGAATTTTTATTTGTATATTCTTCAAGCATACAACTTTCTTTGCACACACACAAATTGGACAATGACCTCTCATATACATGACTTTGTGATGTAAATTTATAAGACCATCTGATAGGAATCACTCCATGAGGTACAGTCTTCGCCAGCAGTGGAGTAACAGAATGCATTCACTGCCTCTCAGTGCTTGGCGACTGTCCTCCCTTCTCATCCCCGACCTTCCAAGAACCCGCCACTTGCCATGTCTTGTAAGGAGACTGTCAGCAAATCACATTACCTTTGATTGAGAGAAAACGTAAAGCACATCGGAAGTGAGTGGGAAGTTGCTTGGCTTCTGACCATGACTGTACATACTGTCATTCGGCATCACTAAATTCCCACGTCATTAATGCAAGTCCTGCAAGGCAGGTGGAAACTACCGCCGCTGACACCAGCAGTTTGTTGTCCACCACACCAGCAAAATACCGAGCATCACCACCGGGCGAGCCACAACACTTGCCTGGCGAGACGTGTAATCCACTTAGTCCTCGCCACCCACGCCCGAGGGACCCTTGATAGCGATACTCGCAAACCTAACCGCGAGTGAGTGGCACTGAAACACTCAGGTCATCATAGTTCTGTTAAAAGGAAGCTTATCATTGTAACCAGTACACTGTTATACATATGAGAAAGTTATTGTTTGGTATTTTTCGATACTTTCAATATCAAAACACAAAAGACGCAAGAATGATTTTATACTGTAGCGGGAGTTTCGTCTTCGCAAAGACGATCAGAAAATAATTAAATTCCTCGTGATTCTGTTTGTCTTAGTTTCGTAGAATCAAGAGTTATAGCCATTCCTTGTCTTTTGAGGGTGTATTGATGAAAACTCGGTCACTGTCACTCTGAGATATAGTGTTTGTTGTGAGGAGGATCATTCCTTGACTACTCTGATCTCAGGACCGAGCTGGAGTCTTTCTGTCAGGTTCTCAAGACGTGTCTGGCAATGATGATCTTTGTCTTTACCACCAGATGCCAGACGTGCAATTAGGGCACCTACTGGCTGATACAGTGCGTGACTTTTTGAGCGTCTGAATCATGAGATTTTTTTTCCTTCATGCGTCGTCATATTTTTTTCCATACAATAGGCCATCCCAACCCCCTTCCCCTCTCTCTCTCTCTCTCTCTCTCTCTCTCTCTCTCTCTCTCTCTCTCTCTCTCTCTCTCTCTCTCTCTCTCTCAGGACGTCCATCCATTGTAGTTACGGCTCCGGCAAAATAATTCACTCACTGTATTCTTTCTTTTGTTGTCTTCCTTGTTTATAGTTAAGTGTATCTGTGTGCCTCATTGTTATGCGTTTCCATAAATATGGCAAATAAACTTATCTCGGAGGATGTAAATGTATTTGATCGCTATACTAAAGAGGATGAGGCTAAAGAACGCATACTTTTATTGCTGCCAAGGATAATGAATCGAATGGATCCCCGATGAAGCGATTACCTCTTAAAAAAAAAAAAAAAAGCAAACAAAAAAAAAACGTATGGATGATGATGTCTAGAAAATTTTCATATGCATTTTTCCTCGTCACAGATTAAACTGAGCACATAGCACATAAAAGCATGATTTTAATTCTTTGGTGTAAATAGATACTGCATTGACTGGAATCGCGTTCGTCGTCAGTTTTACGACCAGTAAGCTTTTTGAATTGTGAATTACTGAATTGTAAAATCCTGATTATTTTAGGTTAATTAGCTATTCAGTGTGTGTGGGTGTGTGTGTGTGTGTGTGTGTGTGGATGTGTGTGGGTGGGTGGGTGGGTAGTGTGTGAGGGTCAAGGAGAGCTTAAAGCAAGGACTAAAAAGAAACACATGAAAATCTTTATTATTTCTATTACAGCTTCATTCATGGTGGTGGTGGCGATGAACTACAGAAGTGATAAGGCTGTGGTGGTGGTAATGGTTGTCGTGAAGATGACTAGGCTGATATGGGAATTGTGGTGACGGTGATATTACAATGCAGATTCATCTCAGGTGGTGATGGTGGTGGTGCTGTATTGTATATTAATGATGATATATATTAATGATGGCATTATATATTTATGATCAAATAGTGATAATGGTGAGATGTGTGACGTAGTTTGTAATGACAGTTTTTGAGGGCATTTTAGTGGTAATGGTAGTCATGTTCCCATAGTGGTGTGGACAACGTGAAACAGTGGTGGTGATGGTGATAATGTGAAATAATTTTCGTGATTCCGTTATTTTCGTCCTGTCAACTCCTTTCCTCTAGTGGCTACTCCAACCGACTGCCTTTAGTCTTTTTCTCTCCTCTGCAAAGTTGCATCTCTAACTGTTTTCTTTCGCTTCTTTCACGCCAACTGTTCAGACCTTGCTAACTGCTTGCCTCATCCCTATTTTGTCCAGCTCCGCAATGCAAGAATTAACCAGTACGTTCGGCCTTTTATCCCTTTCACTGGTAAACTCTGGAACTTCTTACCTGCTTCAGTATTTCCTCCTGCCCATGATTAGAACTCTTTCAAGATGGAATCTTCAAGACACTTCTCTGTGCAATGCTAAATTTGCGTTTCGGACTGTCCTCTTTAGGCACTGACTTCTAGAGACTTTTTTTTTCTTCTATTCTTCTTGTCCTAGGCCAGAGCTCCGCTTGCAAAAAAAAAAAAAAAAAAAAGTTTTGGTGGTGGTGACGATGGTGGTAATGATGATGGTCATGTAGAAAGTTACTTTGTTGTGTATGATATGCAATCAGTCGTGTAGTGCCACAAATTATTCCTCAGTACGTAGTAGGCTCACACAGCGCAAAAAATAGCTGAAATGGAAAATAAAAACTGTGTTTTGACTCCACATTCCCTTTAATTCTCGACCAACATACATCACGATAAAAAATAAAGTGCATCAGGGAGTAATACATAGTAATATATTTGCCGTGAAGGATACACGTGTTGCTTTGGGAAAATATATTCACTTTTTTTTTCTCTCCAGGATGAAAAATTAGTTAAAGTGAGGGGAGAACTGCAAAGATAAAGCAGTTGTTATCAAGGGAAAAGAACGGTAAAAAAAGTAGGGAATAAGTATTTGAAATACACGTCGCTGAGAGGAGAGTGTTGGGGTGAGATGCACTCGTGAGGGACGCAAGCAGGCCGTTAACGCACCTCGATCTTTGTTATTGCTCAAAAGTCTTGCAGGGAATGGATGCGTTCACGGGTAATGGGTACTTAATGTTTAGTGCGAAGTGAATGCGTAAAAGAATGACACTGTGCCTTATGTTTCTCTTCGATTTGGTAAGTAGTGGTGGTGGTGGTGGTGGTAGTGGTGGTGGTGGGGGTCGTAGTGGTGATAGTAGTTGTAGTAGTAGTAGTAGTAGTAGTAGTTGTTGTTGTTGTTGTAACAGAAATAGAAGTTGTAATGTTAATAATAATATTAATAATAATAATAATAATAAAAATAATAATAATAATAATAATGAAAATTATTATTATTATTATTATTATTATTATTATTATTATTATTATTATTATTATTATTATTAGTTATTATTATCATCATTATTTATTATTATTATTATTATTATTATTATTATTATTATTATTATTATTATTATCATTATTGTTGTCATTATTATTGTCATTATTATTATTATTATTATCATCATCATCATCATCATCATCATCATCATCATCACTGACAATGTTATTATTTTATAAATGTCATTATTATGAACTGATGAGAATGAAAGTAATCAGTTTTCATTGTTATCATTACTTTGGGGCGTTTTATTATTATATTGTTGTTATTTTTGCTTTAAAACAGTACAGTAAAGGACAGAGTAAAAAGATGTTTACCGGATTAATCATCTGCAGCACTATAAGTTTTGTCTGAGTACAAAATTAATATACCACACTACTGACAGCATCCCTAATCTCACATTAGACAGCATTCTAGTCCACCTGTGTTACGCAGATCCTCATTGCATCCTCTTTTAATCCACCTTTGCTGATATTTCTAATACCTTACTAATATTTTTCCATTTTCACCATTAAATATCACCTTTATGTCTGCACCTCTTCTAATGTAAAGGAAAGAAAGAATTGTGTAGGCGTTATTTACAATTCTCTTGAAGGTAATATTTGTATTCTTTTAACTTTCTAAAATTTGTGACATCGCTATGAAGTGCAAATGGAATCCAAGGCGAACCAAACGCACGTGGCTGTAATATTCCATGTGGAGCGCTCGCTACTAAAGTTTCCTTAGTGGGAGTGATTTTGTTTCGTTCTCAGCGGTATTGGTTTGATATCTTAGTTGAAGATATCGATTCACTAATACTCCGTAATATCTCTGCGCCTTACTCCCTTATTCCTTTTCGATGTAAACTATTTATTTTGGGACACGGAGACGCTTTCTGTATTCTGAATCAGTTGTGTAGTGAGCAGTCATGGTTATATTGATAATAATAATAATA
>NC_087156.1:6350000-6352500 GCF_035594125.1 Scylla paramamosain
AGAAATAATAGGTTCAAGCTTGGAAAATTTTAAGTTCAAGAAAGAAATGGGAAGGAACTAGTTCTCAAATAGAGTGGAAGATAAATTAAACGGACTCAGCAATCAGGTTGTTAGTGCTGAGTCATTAGAGAGCTTTAAAAGATTAGACAAATTTATGGATGGGGATGATAGGTGGAAATAGGTAAGTATGTTTCATACTGGGACTGCCACGTATAGGCCTGATGGCTTCTTGCAGCTTCCCTTATTTTCTTATGTTCTTATGTTCTTATGTAAAACTGACCATATGCAGTGATATTTCTCTCTCTCTCTCTCTCTCTCTCTCTCTCTCTCTCTCTCTCTCTCTCTCTCTCTCTCTCTCTCTCTCTCTCTCTCTCTCTCTCTCTCTCTCTCTCTCTCTCTCATTATTAATAAATCCACCAGTGTATGACAGTTAACTCAGGCCTGGCGGGCGTACAGGTAGTTAATGGTGGGCAAAGGGGAGACTGCTTGCGATCTACACGTCTGGGCTGGAATGGAATGCCTTACCGTCACCATACGGGCTAAGCATGAGTGCCGTTTATGCTTCAAATATTATGAAATTTATCGCACGCATGGCCTTTCCTATGTAAACAGCGGTAACTTAGCTGTCACTGTCTTATCTTACAGGCTTAATGCTCACAGGTATCGTGGTGATATGGATGACGAAATTTATGCGTCACTCATTCATTCTTTATTAACGAAGGACCTTTTAATTATTTTTGTAAGTTTCTATTGTCTACATATTAGTATCTCATTAGGTTGCTTTAACTGAATAATACATCTTTTGTTATCAGTAATTTGCAAACTTCACTTGTTCTGTTTGTTCCTTTGATGATTTCCATGGCTTGAAAGATGACATCCGTATGCTGATGGCTATCTTAATCAACCATTTAACTGCTTTTGAGAGTGTGACGTATGATATAGTACTTCATTAAGCCAAGAATACTTTACTATGCAAAAAGTATAATACAGACAATAAAACTTCATCTACTCGATCAATTCTTTTGCTGTCGGTGACGACTTTGGAAATAACCGTCTAGACTTGCACCAGGCCATTGTATCAATCATGAGGAGCCATAACAGTCAAAGGTTTGAAGGTGCAAAGCTTGGTGTCGTCCTGCTGGGTGGAATATTCGATATTTATTGGGTTTTGATGGCGAGCAGGTGGCCAGTGCCGGTGTGAAGGTCAATTTGTCGGCTTAGCGGCGGTGCGTCTCACAGGACGAGCAGGCTTGGAAATGGAACAAGAAGCAAGTGTGTGTGTGGAGGGGGGATGCAATTGCAACAAAGTGGTACCTAGCAGCGTGACGGAAAGCATTTTTTTTTTCATTTTTTATTATTATTTTATTTTATTTCTTTTTTTTTTTTAAGAAAACTTCAAATGGAAGCGTATGAAATCATCATCCACACACAACAAAATACACCTCCCGCTTGGTGCCGCTCAACCTAACCGAGACCTCCGAGGCTTCATGGAACGTAATCAAAGCTTTGGAATTTCTTATGGAGGAAGCCAGAATACATTAGGAAGCCTTTGCACTGCGGCGAAAGCAGTCAACTCGAGGCAACACTCGCTAATATATTTCGCGAGGAGACCCTGTGTGCTGGGTGAAGAGAAACCCGGAAACGCGAGGCGAGGTGATGAAAGACATGCAAATGAACCCGTGTTGAAGGAAGTGTTGGCCACCCATTAGTAGTGTGGTGCAAGTGTGGTGGGACTGTGGTGAGGGCTGAGGAGTAGAATGTTGAGCACAAATAACAGAAAAAGAAATATTGCTATGGAAAAAAAAAAAAAGTTGTTTAGTAATGCTTGAAAAATAAGAGCGACCAACAAGAAAGTAAATAAAAAGAGGATATATAATTAATGGAAAAAGAAAGTAAAGGAAATAAGAGATGTTGAAAAAAAAAGAATACTGTTGCTTTGATAATGCCAAAAAATAATAGTTATGCTGAAATATTGCTAAAGCCATTGTAATTGTGGAAAAGTGCAAAGGACGTATAATTACTGTAAAAAATAATAAATGAAATACTGAGGCCATTGGGAGAATTAATTTGTGGTGTGTGTGTGTGTGTGTGTGTGTGTGTGTATGTGTGTGTGTGTGTGTGTGTGTGTGTGTGTGTGTGTGTGTGTGTGTTTGCTTGCCTTTGTCTCGGGCGGTAGGTATATAATATTTTCTCTTGACACGAGCCTCCACAGTTCATTTCTCCCTGATGGTCGCTAAGGGACAACCCGTCTCTCACTCCCTTTCCCCATACCCTCTTCTCCTTTTTCCCCCTTCCTCTCGTCCCGAACGTGCTCTTTCTTCCTCTTCCTCTTTGTACCTAACGTATCCTTCAAAGAAAACTACCTGAAGCTTGAAGACTGATAAGTAAGAGAGGACACGATAGGATTAAAGAAAGAACGAAATCGGGAAAATGGTCATACGAATATACATGTCTTATAAGCCGCCCATTTCCTTTCGGTTTTCAGAAATTTCCTCTCTTG
>NC_087156.1:6357500-6375000 GCF_035594125.1 Scylla paramamosain
GATCAGACGAGGAGACAAATTTTCCCGAACTGGCAAAGACAGGAGAGTAGGAGGGGAGAGGAAGAGTTCCCCGGAGAAAGGATGGGCG
Source organism: Scylla paramamosain (assembly GCF_035594125.1). NCBI lineage: Eukaryota > Metazoa > Arthropoda > Malacostraca > Decapoda > Portunidae > Scylla > Scylla paramamosain. The sequence continues at coordinate 6,357,589 of NC_087156.1, forward strand.
ATTGGGATGGAAGGATAAGGCAGAAGACGAGGGAGAGGCGAGGAGGTAGTTGTGAGGGACAGGTGGGAATGATGAGGTGGTGAGGGAAAAATGAGGAAAAGATTCTGAAAAAGTGAGGATAACAGTTTAATTTAAAAGATCGATTAGATTTTTTGTTCTGGAAAATCGTGTCGTGTTTACAAAGTATTAAGTATTGATTTCTTGATTTCTTATTGTTTAGCAGAGAGAGAGAGAGAGAGAGAGAGAGAGAGAGAGAGAGAGAGAGAGAGAGAGAGAGAGAGAGAGAGAGAGAGAGAGAGAGAGAATTTTCTGTTGAGTTATTTATATCCTTCTCGTATGTGTGTGTGTGTGTGTGTGTGTGTGTGTGTGTGTGTGTGTGTGTGTGTAAACTAGCACAATTCTTTTTCGTTGTTTCTTTTATTCCGAGTATGTGATAATCGGTTTGCGTGTTTCCATGTGCCTTTATTGTCATTTTTTGCGTCTGTCTGTCTGTCTGTCTGTATGTATGTCCCTTTCATCCATTGCCTTTCCCTTTTTCATATTCATTTATTTTCACTTCTTCCTTTCTTCTCATCTCTTATTTGTTTACTGTCTGTGATGGGTGTGGAGTGTGGGTCTCTCTTTCTCTCTCTCTCTCTCTCTCTCTCTCTCTCTCTCTCTCTCTCTCTCTCTCTCTCTCTCTCTCTCTCTCTCTCTCTCCATGCATCATCAACACACTGATTCTCTTTCTCACCCTCTTCCTTTGTCTCTGTTTCGTATATTTTCCTCATTTTTACATTTTTTCGTCCTGTTTTGACCTTCCCCTACGTCATTACTCTCTCTCTCTCTCTCTCTCTCTCTCTCTCTCTCTCTCTCTCTCTCTCTCTCTCTCTCTCTCTCTCTCTCTCTCTCTCTCTCTCTCTCTCCGTTCATGTTTCTCGCCCTTGATGTCTCACTTTCATAAGTTCCCTCCTGTCAGCGAAATTAGTTATACCTCCTTCCACACTCCTCCTCCTCACCTCCTTCTCTCCTCGTGTGATCTTCCCTTCCCCATTCCCTCCTCACTTCGCGAGTTCACATCCTGCCTACCCCTGCATCCTTCAGCTCCTCCTCCTCCTCCTCCTCCTCCTCCTCCTCCTCCTCCTCCTCCTCCTCCTCCTCCTCCTCCTCCTCCTCCTCCTCCTCCTCCTCCTCCTCCTCCTCCTCCAGCTTTCGACACTGTTCCCCATAAGAGACTCATCAGTAAAGTAAAAGCTCACGGCATTGCCGGAAACACCCTGAAATGGCTGAGAGACTGGCTCTCTGACAGAAAACAGCGTGTAGTGATAAATGGAAAAGAGTCAGAGTGGCAAAAGGTAAATAGCGGCGTCCCTCAAGGCTCTGTATTAGGACCAGTACTCTTTATAATGTACATTAATGATGTTGATGAAGGGAAAAAATTGCAAAATAAGTAAATTTGCAGATAACACCAAAATAACAAGTAGAGTAACGTCTGTGTCATAATGGCAGGAACTGCAATGTGACCTCAATAAACTAACAAGCTGGGCAGAAAATGGCAGATGAGATTCAATATAGAAAAGTGTAAAATTCTGCATATCGGAAGCAACAATGTTCAGGCGAGATATGTAATGAATAACATGCCACTGTCAAGCACCGATAAAGAAAAAGATCTTGGTGTCGTTGTGTCAAACGACCTAAAGCCGAGTCAACATTGCACAGAAACAGTAAAGACGGCAAATAAATTAGTAGGGTTCATTGGAAGAACCTTTGAATTTAAATCAGAAAAGGTTATACTTGCCTTATATAACTCACTGATGCGCCCTCATCTAGAATACTGTGTACAGTTCTGGTCACCATATTACAAAAAAGACATTGGAAAACTAGAAAAGATACAGCGCAGAGTCACAAAGATGATTCCAAGATTGCGCAATAAGCCGTATGAGGAACGACTGGAAGAACTAAACCTATTTAGTTTAAGAAAGCGCAGGATAAAAGGAGACCTAATTGAAGTGTTCAAAATTTTCAAAGGATATAGTAACATTGATGCACATAAATATTTTTTTTACCATTGATCATTCTAACCTAACAAGAAATAATGGATTCATGATTATACCCAAACGTTTTAAATCCCACGAGGCCAAACATTTTTTCTTTAATCGTATAGTAAATATATGGAATAAACTTTCTGCAGAAATTGTGAACAGCAATACTATTGAATCATTAAAAAATAAAATAGACAAATATTCAAAAGCAAATCCCCAGCAAGCTCTCTTCTCGTCCGAATAATTACTAAATTCACAAATAAACTCTTATTTTACAGACATCAGTTTTAATATAAATTGTATTAACTTTCAGACAGGCGTATAGAGTTCACCGTAGGGTGAATAGTAGAACTTCCTTTCATCCTTTCCTATGAAAATTCCATGTCAGTTTTTCCATACTGCATGGTACTTTTCCCAACTATTTCCATGCCAGCGCAAGCTGGAGGGAGTGGTGGGTGGGGAGGAGCCTTCTGCTATGCTGTCCTGTCTCTCTTCCCTGTAGCTAGTTAGAAGAAGTTACCAAACAGCCTTGCAAGGACCAAAAGGTCTGTTGCTGTTTGGCTTTCCTTTGTATTCCTTTGTATTCCTCCTCCTCCTCCTCCTCCTCCTCCTCCTCCTCCTCCTCCTCCTCCTCCTCCTCCTCCTCCTCCTCCTCCTCCTCCTCCTCTTCCCTGCCGTTTAGTTTCTCTCCTCCTCCAGCTCCAGGTCTTCCTTGCTCTCCAGTTCCTCTCCCCTTCCTTTTCCTCTTCCTTCTCTTTCTCTTTCTCTTCCTCTTCCTCTTCCTCTTCCTCTTCCTCCTCCTCCTCCTCCTCCTCCTCCTCCTCCTCCTCCTCCTCCTCCTCCTCCTCCTCCTCCTCCTCCTCCTCGTGTATGTAGATTAAATGCGATAGAAGTAGATATCTCTTTCTTACGTTCCTGTCTAATTCCATGTTGTTTTCCTATACAACATGGTACCATTTCCTTTTTCCGGCCAGCTTCGGCTTGAGGAATTTGGGGGTTGGGGAGAAGTTTTCTTCTATGCTATCTTGTCTCTCTCACTAATAGAGTAAAAAAAATTACCCAAATAGTCTAGTAAGGAACTCATGGTCTGTTGATATTTGGACTTCCTTTTGTATTCCTTTGTATTCCTTTGTTTTCCTCCTTCTCCTCCTCCTCCTCCTCCTCCTCCTCCTCCTCCTCCTCCTCCTCCTCCTCCTCCTCCTCCTCCTCCTCGTCCTCCTCCTCCTCCTCCTTTTCTTCCTCCTCCTCCTCCTCCTCCTCCTGTCTGGCTGTCTGGCTGTCTGACAGAAAGCAGCGCGTTGTTTTAAATGGTAAATTTTCAAACTGGCGAGAAGTTTTAAGTGGTGTACCACAGGGGTCTGTGCTTGGCCCTGTTCTTTTCCTTATTTACGTTAATGATATCGATGAGGGCCTCACCTGTAAAGTATCTAAGTTCGCTGATGATACAAAAATAATGAATAAAGTAGTCACGTCAGAGGATAAAAGAAAATTACAATCTGATTTCGACCACTTAGCCACTTGGTCAGACAAGTGGCAGATGAGCTTCAATGTCGATAAATGTAAAGTGTTGCACATTGGTAGTAATGACGATCACACCGATTACTTAATGAACGGTACCGAGCTTCTCAAGGTTAATGAGGAAGAGGACTTGGGCGTTATAATTACCTCAGACCTCAAGTCAAGTAAACACTGCTCGGAAGTAGTTAAAACAGCAAATAAATTGGTTAGGTTTATTGGTAGGACTTTCGAATTCAAATCAGAAGGGGTAATTCTCACATTGTTTAATACACTTGTCCGATCTCTACTTGAGTACTGCGTCCAGTTCTGGTCACCCCATTACAGGAAAGATATTGACAAGCTGGAGAGAGTCCAAAGAAGAGTTACCAAGCTAATCCCACGACTGCGGAACAAGCCTTATGAGGAGCGCTTGAGGGAACTCAACTTGTTCAGTTTAGAGAAACGGCGAATGCGAGGAGACTTAATTGAACTGTTTAAGATGTGTCGGGACTTTGATAACGTAAATGTAAACAACTATCTCATCATTGACAGTTCCAACACCACTCGAAATAATGGCTACAAGATTATAGGTAAGCGTTTCAGATCAGACGAGGCTAAGTATTATTTCTTCAATAGAATTGTAAATGTCTAGAACTCTCTCCCAGCAAGTATTGTCGATAGTAATACAATAGAAACCTTTAAACAAAGGTTGGACAATCACCTCGCAGCAACCCCTCATATAACGTACTTTGCGCCTACATAAAATCGTTTTTTTTTTTTTTTTTTTTTTTTTTTTATAATTACTGTAGTGAATAGTATGATTTATCTTTCATCCTATCCTATCACATCTTAGCCTTTCCTTCTCCCTATGCTCCCCTGTTTTTCCTTCCTTGACCCCTAGTGTCCTCCATCCTCTAACTCTTAGAATCTGTAGTGGTAGTGGTAGAATAGACACACAGACAGCCTCGTTAGGCCCAGTAGGGCTGTTGCTGTCTGTTCTTTCCTTTGTATTCCTTTTGTATTCCTCCTCCTCCTCCTCCTCCTCCTCCTCCTCCTCCTCCTCCTCCTCCTCCTCCTCCTCCTCCTCCTCCTCCTCCTCCTCTTTCATCTTCTTAGGTTACTCCTCTTGTTCTTGCACTCTCCCACCTGCAGCTTCTTACTCTTCCCTTATTTCCTTGATTACCTAATTCAGTCTTCCTCCTCCTCCTGCTCTTCCTCGTTCTCCTTATCCTTTTAGCTCTCCTCACCCTGCACATCCTTCTTACGCTTTTAGTGGTCTTTTCTCCTCCTCCATCTTCGCTCTCCGTCTCCGTCTGTCTGTCTGGCTATTACCTTTAAGCCTTTGTAGTTAATCTCATTTACTTTACAAAGACTTGAGTATAGAGATAGAGAAGGCAACATGTAAAACTTGGTGTATAATACGAATTGAAATAAACTCGTACTGTTAGTTGTTTTGTGTGTTGTGGTATTTGTAGTGTTATCTCTCTTTCACTAGTAAACTTGAAGTCCCTTGTCTGTCTTTTTTTTTTCTCACGTTATGGCTTAACTGTTTCAAGGAAGAAGTATCGAGACATCTATGGAAGTATATTGACCAGCATTATGGAATCTCTTGTCTAACTTGTTTTTGTGGCGAGGAGAGACGAAGCAGGAAAATGAACGAGCTTCCCTTTTTGTGCAATGTTTTGTGTTATGGTACTCTCATTGTTTTATCTTTTTCACTAGTTATCTCTGGAATTTTCTGCCTGCTTGTGTTTTTTCCCCTCACTATGACCAAGCTGTTTCAAGAGAGGCGTATTGAGACATGTAAATGAACTAAATTGACCAACATTATGGAATTTAGAACTTTTGGGGGGGGTCCGAGCAGCAAAACTAACGAGATTGTTTTGTCCACTTTTTTTGTTCAGTGCTAGTCGTTTTGTGTTTTATAGCGCTTTAACTCTTTTGTTCCTTTAATAAACTCGAACTCTCTGCTGTCTCTGTTTCTTTCCTCAGTATGACATAACTGTTTCAAGAAAGGGGTATTGAGACGTACGTGAACTAAGACTATCAACAATTTTTTCCTCTTTTTTATTTTATTGATTTGTCTTTTGTTTATTTATTTGCTTTTTTTCCCTTTTTAAGGCGGAATCAACAGAATTAGCAAGCTTACTTTGTCCTTTTGTGTTTGGGTTTGCTGGCTTCCTTCACGCATAAAGGAGAACAATAGTAGTTTTGGTTTTCATCGCCGTGAAGTGGGTCGTCGTCTTGAGGCGGAGACGCGGTATCTTTATTGCTTTATTCCATCCACAGTCTTGGCTCGGCGACAAATCACTTAGTCCGAGCCATGTCTTCCCTCCCTTCCCTCCTCCCCTTCCTCTCTCTCTCTCTCTCTCTCTCTCTCTCTCTCTCTCTCTCTCTCTCTCTCTCTCTCTCTCTCTCTCTCTCTCTCTCTCTCTCTCTCTCTCTCTCTCTCTCTCTCTCTCCTTCCTTTCACGAACAACAAAAACATCGATATACTTTAGTAGATGGCGCGAAATATTTCCTCTCCAACGATGTCATTAGAGTATGAAGGAAGGCGCCTCATTTCTCGGCGTGCAGCGTAACGTGATCAACTCCTTCAGAGGCAAGTGCGCCTATCACTCTCTCCCTCACTGAGAAGGAGACAGCCACTAAGGGACTGCCGATTCACCACCCTACTCATTTTGTTCTCCATTCTGCATGCATCGAGATGAAAGGCCAGGGTCGTAGTAATGAAGTATAGTAGTAGTGAAGTATATGTGTGGGGTACTTTCGTTTATGGTTTTCTATTTGTGTGTCTGTTGTTGTTTTTGCCTTGCTGTATTTAAGATTCTGTATGAAAGGGTAGGATGGTAAGATGGTGGAATGTGTGTGTGTGTGTGTGTGTGTGTGTGTGTGTGTGTGTGTGTGTTTCCTACCTGTATTTCACTGTAGCACCACATATCTGTACATTTATACGTGTGGCAACGGAGCCCTTTCGCTGCTCTTTGCCTGACATAATTGTAAATCTATTGCACGCTCTCGCTCAAAGCTCTCATCAGCTCCCCTTCATACTCCGCTTTTCATGAACGTTGACATTTTCCTCTCCATGTTTATTTTTAATCCCCTGATTCTTCCTGACGACAGCAAAAGCAAGAAGTACTGGTGTTTGAAGCTCCCAGCAGCCTGACCATCGCAGCACACGATGTTTTGGTCCCTCGCGTTTTCTTTCCTCTTGTTTGCTTGATTGTGTTTTCAGAAACACACACACACACACACACACACACACACACACACACACACACACACACACACACACACACACACACACACACACACACACACACACACACACACACACACATTAAAAAGATATTTCAGAGGATTTACCAAAGTTAAAACAAACATTTTTTTTTTTTCCTTCCAGTGTCGTTTGCTTAGTTTCACAGCGTCACAGCACCACAGGCTTAGTTGGTCTGGGAAAAATGGGAACTTTTCTCTCTTGGGGAATGACTTTTATGCACCACCCCCATGACACTAAAGCAAGCATGGTGATGGAAGCATATTAGCAAACTTTGAGGGAGCCATGCGTGGAAATTTTATACACGCGCCAATGTTGCTGATAAATGAGTCGAACATATTGAGGAAGAGACCGTCCATCACGCGGCATCGAGAGGAGAGGTGTCATTTTAGTCCAAGGAGTCTAGGAGTGGAAAAAGGAGTCTGTGGCCGCCGGTGGCGTATAGCATTGTGTTGCATTGTGTCCTTGCGATGCGCCAACAGTTGTTTATGTTTGATGGTGTGTCATGAGAGCGTCATTTGCAGTTCTTCTCCTCATTTACTCTCCTCCTGCTTCCTCTCCTCCTCTGCTTCTCCAGCTTCTTACCCTACTCTTCTTCTTCCTCACGTTTCTCGACTTCCTTTTCCTCCTCTTCCTCCTCCTCCTCCTCCTCCAGCAGTGTGTTGGCTGGGGCTCATAACTCGCCGCGCCGCGGACACCCCTCACCAGCCGACCACTTCCCCACGCCGTGTAAATTTACCTTCGAGGGCGACGTGGGACTAACGAGTGGCCTTGGCGGGGACAAATTTGTATTCCTCGCATGTTTAATTAAGGTCACAGCCGCTGGAGGATGAGCAGAGCCGCACAGAGCCACGCAAGGCCACGATGAGCGCTGGGAAGGTCGTTCTCCTTGCCCTGCTGTAATGCGGGTCCGTCACTTGCTTTTCCTGAATGGCGTGGGTGATATGGACGTGTGGCGTGGGTGGTGTGGATAGGGGCTGGCAGCACCTATCCACAAGGAGGGACGGTCGTTCTTCTCTCTCTCTTCCTCTGAGTTTCTTCTCAGTGATCTCTGTTAGCCGTCCATTTATTTATTTATTTTTTTCTCCTCTCTCCTCTGTTGCTGTCAGTCTTCGTTGGTCGTTCGTTCGTTCGTTCGTTGTTTGGTTCCCCATTTTTCTTCACTCTTATCTCCTCTATCGTGGTCACTTATCTACTTTCGTCCTGGGAGTCTTAACGTCCCCATTGCTCTTGTCCCCCCTTTTTTCTTTCTTAGTCGTTATCGTAGTCTAACTCCTCCTCTTCCTCCTCCTCCTCCTCCTCCTCCTCCTCCTCCTCCTCCTCCTCCTCCTCCTCCTCCTCCTCCTCTTCCTCTTCTTGCTTTTCCTTGCTCTCGTCTTCCTCTTCTTCGTTCCTTCCCTTCTTCCTGTCATTCCTCATTCACCATCCCATCTACAAGTTTCCTTCTTCCTCCGCCTTTGTTATTTTCCCTTCTCTCCCTGATTTTTCGTCCTGTATTCCTCCTCCTCCTCCTCCTCTTCGTATGCGTAGAGTTTCAAAGCGTCGTATCTTAACTGTGTTATTTCTTGAGTCTCGGTCGCTTCTTGACAAAGATATAAGGTCAGACCGAAGGGTGCTCGGGAGATTTCAGTCTTGTGTCGACCTTTGTTCCTCCGCGCCGTCACAGACTGGATTTAATTTTCATTGTTTCTTTTTCTCATGAATTGTCTAACGATTCGTTAGATTATTTTTCGTGTTTATTTTTTAGATATGAACATTTCGTTTTTGACGGATTTTACTTGTTAGTGTTCTCGTTTCGTTTTTATTTGAACGTGGTATTTTAAGTGGATTATATTTCCATGTCTTCGTGTGTGTGTGTATGTGTGTGTGTGTTTTCATTCTTTTTTTTCTTTTGACTTTCTTTTATGATTTTTTTCTTAATAGTTGATATTTACATTCTTGTTCAGATGAACTCCTTTCTTCAGAAGCAATTATCTTTAGACAGCTATACTTTCATTTTCTTGAATTTTATCCGGGTAATTTTTCATATTACGTAATACTCGCTTTCTTATTCTTGCGACTTTTTCTTTGGAAGTAATTTTCTCCAGTCCGTAATATTTGCGTAGGTTCTCTTTCATCAAGAGTTATGAGTGGAGAAATGTTTGGTCATATACCCAACTGTCTCCTTCACAACTTTTAGTGCCGGGAGGAGATGACTTAAGAGGTACATTGCTTCCTTCCCTTGAGCTAATATTCCAAAAGCCTCACTCCTCGAGGCTGTAACCCGCGCCCACTGAAACCTTTGGGCGTCACACATAATGGTACCGCGTCTCCCTCACCCAAGGGCCACGCACCACACTGCCACACTTGTCTTTGCACGTCACACTTAATGACCACATCCACATCCCCAAGAGCCACGAACCATACTGCCTCACTTCCCCTCCAAGGCTCCATCACTTCCATTACTCATTATTCTCCAGAAACTTGATTAGAGGAACTTAATTTGTAGGCATCCAAAATCGCATTATTCTCCTTCAGTCTCTCTCTCTCTCTCTCTCTCTCTCTCTCTCTCTCTCTCTCTCTCTCTCTCTCTCTCTCTCTCTCTCTCTCTCTCTCTCTCTCTCTCTCTCTCTCTCTCTCTCTCTCTCTCTCTTTTCGTCGTAGGAACTCTCTTTTCGTCGCAGGAACTCACCTTCTGAGAATCCCTCATTCCTCTCGGGCTTCCTTCTCAGGGTCCCTTGCTCCCTTTAATCCTACTCGTAAAGGATTCTCATTCCCTGGTCCATCTTTCCCTGCCAGTTTCATTTCTCCAGGACCAACACTCACTGAAGTCCTCAATGTTAAGGATCCTCAGGGACGCTTAGGTTCTTACACACATTCCTCTGCCGCCTTCAGTCCCTGTGATCCCTTCACTCCGGGCCTGTCAATCCCTGACATCCTCGTATACAGAGCTGAACACTGCAAACAAAAATTAACTTCTGCAGACCGAATCCGCAAACTTCGATGTTGCCTTCCGTAATTCTGTACTTAGTAAACTTCTGCCCGCTTGTTGTTCAGTAATTGGACACGAAAATACAAGCCATTTGTATCCGTTTGATTTCAATATGGATATTAATAAAGGTTTTATGAAGTTGAAGATTTGTTTTTGTTTTTGCTATTTTCGTGAAATCTGTGGCAAAAGCATATTTGTAAGTTGCTTGCAAATCGCACTTCCGTAATCAATGAATTTGCGGTTTGGGTAATATAGCTCTGCAATCATGTCTGTCTGCGAGCCTCTTGACCTTCGTTACCCACCACCGCCACCTCCCGTGACCACTTGTGCTCTGCTTTCCTCAACCCAAGTGACCTTCATCCCTCACCACTTTAGACCCAGTAACCCACACTCCCCTTTCTCAACCCTAGTGACCTTTAGTAGGTCACCCTCCCACCCTCAACCCTGTCACCAACACTCCCCGCACCGAACACCCCCCGCTGGATGTGAACCCTTGCTGTAATTTTTCCCCCGGAGACCACACACTCTGGCGGCGCATCCCTCTTGCCCCTGAAAACTGTAACCCTCAGTCTTGGTATCACCGCAAAAGAAAAAAAAAAAAAAAAAAGCCCTTGGTTCTTATCGTGTAGACACTAATGCGTCTCCTTTTAAACAGCGTCATCATCCTTAACTCGTAATTCACAAAGGACTCGTCCTCCTTAAAATCCCTGTACCAGTGAGCCCTTTGTTCCCGAGAGTGCCTTTACTTTCCACTCACCTGCGAGGAGCCACAGTAGCGAGGCGCCCATCAGGCACAGCCGGCGCCAACCCCCGCAGCGAAGTTTTCTGGAATCCATCATGGAGCGAGAGGGGGCGGCGAAGGGGGCGTGACGTGACTCAGGGCTCCTTCCTAGTGCCCCTGCCTCGGTGTCTTCCTCTCTTCCGTGAATGAAGACGAGAGAAAGATAGATAAGAGAGACAGACAGAGATGGAGATAAAGACAGAAACAGGGTGAACGAATGGAAATTATAACTGAGCGAGAGGAAAAGACGTTAAGGAAAAAAAATATGCGGCAAAATAGTTTAGGTACTTAAGTATACGAATGCCACTGGGCAACTAGAGAATAAAACCAGTAGAGGGAGATGAACCGAGTCAATCACAAAGAGAAGAAGCAGAGAGAGAGAGAAAGGAATAAATTAGGAAAGAAAGGGAGAGAAATAGTGAAGGATTTTAACAATACACACACACACACACACACACACAGAGAGAGAGAGAGAGAGAGAGAGAGAGAGAGAGAGAGAGAGAGAGAGAGAGAAATAGTGAAGGATTTTAACAATACACACACACACACACACACACACACACACACACACACACACACACACACACACAGAGAGAGAGAGAGAGAGAGAGAGAGAGAGAGAGAGAGAGAGAGGGTTACAATCAACACAGGTAAAAAGGTAGAGTGGAAAGGCCACTAATTAGTCTCAGGTAAAGCAACAGGTGAGGCAAACGAGGAAGGAAGGTGCAAAAATAATACCTAACAAGATAAAAGAAGAGAAGTTGGGGAGGAGGAGGAGGAGGAGGAGGAGGAGAGCGGGGGAAAGAAAAGAAAAGGTAACGGTAGGAGAAGGAGTAAGAAAGTGTTTGGATGGAATGGATGACAGTCAGTAATTAATGGAGGCTCTAAGTTTCCGTACCGCAGAAAGAGAGAGAGAGAGAGAGAGAGAGAGAGAGAGAGAGAGAGAGAGAGAGAGAGAGAGAGAGAGAGAGAGAGAGAAACACACACACTTGGAAAGGATGTTCTTATTTCTTTTTATATCCTTTTATTTTTTGGGTGGGGAGTCTTTTCAACTTTTCACTTCAATTTCCTGTTTTCTGTTTCGATAATCTTTCGTAATTTTCTGGCGGGAGTTTTGTTGCTTTCCGACAAATTGACGCGCGGGACTTGGATCATCTATAATTTTTCTCCTCCGGCAGCTTAAGAGTAACGACAAAAAAAAAAAAAAAAAAAGTAAAATCCCGCCTCTGTATCACCAGACGCTCATCATGAAGTCGTTGTAAGTCTGTCGTTCCTGCCGCCGCCTCTCACTGTTTTCCCTCCAATCTCCTCCAAATTTTCCAGTGCATATCTTTTTTTTTTTTTTTTTTTTAGAAATGGAGGAAGTGGAGATTTCAGGCAAAAAAAAAGACAACAAAAAAAGGAAAACGTGAAAAAAAAACTACTTCGTTCAATTTTCAGAGTGTCACTGAACCGTTTCGTCTCAATTTGATTTATTCATTTTACATACACCTCCATTTGCTGCTTTTTTATTATTATTATTATTATTATTTTCGCTCAATCTACATTTTTCTTTCTTTTTTACATGTGATGTTTTTATATTTCCTTGTCTTTCTTTTTTTTTCTTTTTGTTATTTTGTCCGTCTACATTTTTTTTTTTTCTGCGTGAGGTGGTTGTATGTTTCCCTCTTTGCTCTTATCTTTTGTAATGTTAAAAAATAATGGGTTTCCGAGTCCCAGTGTGTTATTTACTTAGCATTTTTACTGTTTTGTGTTCACACGTCACATTTTTTTCACATTCTTCCTTGCTGTTTTGTTTTTATTTTTTCTAATTTGATATTTCTAATTTTCTGTATTTACTTTTGTTATCTTTATGCACTGAAATTTCTGATGATTTAGTTTTAAAGAGAAAGAGACTGACAGACAGACAGACAGACAAAATGAGAGAAGCAGACCGATGCAGAAGCAGTTTTCCTGTGTTTGTTTTTTTCCTTCCTGTAATACAAGTTTTTCTTCATTCACGTCACACATTACTAAGCCACCCTCCTGTAACCTTCTTTGTCCACAACAGTATTCCAACCAATCACAGGGACCCTCTTAAGTGTTTTCTTTCATATCGTCACTTCACCTTGATGTTGTGTTAGATTAGATACTTATATCAGATAATATTGTCTCATTTATGCATATTCTCACTAGTTTATATATCCTAATTGCTCTTTTATTGTGGTTTATTTATAATTTACCACAGCCTTTTGAGTCACCTTTCCCCTAGAACTGTTCTTATTCTTTATTCCGTCACTCTTTTCTGAAGCATTTTTGTTGTCATTTTTGGATTTATTGTACGTAGTCTTTCTCTTACTTCCTCTTTGGAACTTTATTTGCGGCGTGAAATCTTTATCCGTGCACCTTTGTGGCCTTGACGGCTTTTTTGTTTTATGTTTTTCCTTCTCTTTGCGGTCCCCAAGGCTGACTTTTTGTGGCACTTTCTGTTCCCTTTCTTACTTTCTTTGAGGCTTCTGAAACCTTCCCTTTTTTCTCCGGCAATATCAAAAGCCTTTTTTTCTCTTCTTTCTTTGCAGTTTCTAAATCTTTTCTTTCTTTCTTCCCTCTGGAGCTTACAGAAAAGGTCGTCCTGGCCTGCTATTTGTGGTCGTGCGTGGAGGCGACTCAGTCTCGTCTCACACCTTGGCCTGTCAGAGTGCTGGGAGAGGTAGAGTTGTAGCCGGCCATCTGGAATTAAAGAAAAGATCTGCGTCAGGGCATGGCTGTGCATATTGACGGAGACACCGGGCCGTGTTATTAAACCAATACATCCCTCAAGGTCTCTGTCGGGTAGAAAATTGCAGCAGTTACTCAGAATCTCGTAGGAGTGATCGTTCCTTGCAGATTGTGAGTGAAGAGGAAAAGATTTACTTGACACCGTGTAACAAAATTTTAACTTTTTTTGTCGTTGATCAGTAAATGTTATTTCTTTATTGTGTTTATCTAGAAGTCAAAGAAAATGACAGTTATTCCCTTTAAACTATGTTTTTTCCTGATCTGGACAGCGATGTTTTGAAGCTAATCTGCTATCACATATCCAGACCTTATGTCATCCATTGCGCCAGTGCCACACTGCTCTGGGCTCCCCGTGCCCACTCCTCCAAAGAGAGAGCAGCAGTTTTTAGAAAGGAAAAACAGTTCAGAAGATGAAGCCATTGATCCAGATTTCAGAGGCTCAACTGAGGAGAGAAACCCTTACTACCCCAGTCAGAATGACGTCAACGACCTGATCAAAGAGTTTTGTTCTGTGATTACAAAGTCCATTGCTGAGCTTTTGACGTCGAGATTCAAACAGTGGAGTTTTTAGATGAAAGTGTTAAAATATCAGGTCAGAGAAAGCGTCGCCAGCATTTTTCAGGCTTTTTTACTCGTCAAGATGAGCTTTGTTTTTGCCTCAATGTGACCAGTCTGTTTGAGGCAACCGGAATCGCCTGTAAGCGGCGCCTCTTCATCGACAGCTCGTGCAGTCCTGCTTCGTAACGGGAACATGTAACCGTCTCTTTCCCTCGCTCACTTCTTCCAGCTCAAAGAAGAATACAGTAATGTCAAGATCTTGTTAGATGTTTTGAAATATAAAAAATACGGTTGGGAGGTTATCGGAGACTTCGAAATGATGGCTTTGATGGGTCTCCAAGGTGGCTTTGCCAAGTTTCTTTGTTATCTTTGCCTTTGGGACAGCATGGACACCGTGGCACACTACCACAAGAGAGACTGGCCACAGTGGACTGAGTTTAGTGTCGGGAAGGACAACGCCAAATGGGAGCCATTGTTGGACCCCAGAAAGGTACTGTTTCCTCCACTGCACTCAAAATTGGATTTATGAAACAATTTGTCATAGCTCTAGATCATGAGTCTCCAGGATTTCTTCCCTAAGCTGTCTGTGGCAAAAGTGGATCCTGGTGTCTTCGTCGGTCCACAAATAAAGATCATGGAGTGTAAGGAGTTCCCCAAGAAGCTCGCTAGGACGGAGACAGCAGCGTGGAACAGCTTTGTCGTAGTGGTTCTTGGCTTCTTGGGGAATCACAAAGCCGAAAACTATGTAGAGCTTGCTGAGACCTCGGTGAGAAACTACGGCAAGATGGGTTGCAGGATGTCCCTCAAAATCCATATTCTTGACGCTCATCTTGGTAAATTTGAGGAGAACATGGGGTGGGGGCGTACTCCGAGGAGCAAGGCGAGCGCTTCGACTACGATACACTGGACTTTGAACGCCGCTACCAAGGGCCGTATAATGAAAACATGATGGGAGACTATATTTGGGGTCTGATAAGTGAAAGTAATTTACAGTATAAGTGTAAATCGCGGAAAACTACTCATTTCTAATATATTACTATCTCACTTGTGTAATCCTAGAATAAATAAAAGCTACTTTTGTATCATATGCCGTTTCGCCTCTTTCTCCCGATGGGAATTGGTCAATTTTATAAATATCATTATCCTGGCCACAAAAGCAAAGTTATAAATAAATATCAGTGTTTTTTTCCAAGTTTTCTAGGCAAAAGCAAACAGAAAATAAGTTGTTACTCAAGGACACAAATCATGTTACACAGTGTTATTTGATCCTGAGATTAAATGAGACATTATTTATCGCGCACGCACGCGCCCACGCACACGAACAATAAAGGATTACCATCATACATTTTCATAATTACTTAATGTATTCTATAATGCTGTATCAGTAAGTCTTCATTAACAAAGGAAAAAAAAAACAGCTAGTAAATACAGTTATGACTACATACCACGAAGATTAACTAAAAAAATTTTACAGGAAACACTTTAATCTTGCCTAACATATAACATGTAACTCTCTCCCTCTCCATCTTTCTCTCCTCCCGTCTCTCCTTTCTTGCTCCTTTTCAGCCGCACATGCATGGATGAGTGGAGGGAAATGATAAGGGGAGATGAGGAAGAAAAGAAGGCGGTAAGGTAAAGAGGAGGAGCAGGGAGTTGGAGAGAGATGTAAAGAGGGAGAGATACATAAGGGTGAGGTGTGTCCTTGAGAATATATAGATAATTCTTGACGATACGTGTGTGTCATATTAAACCTTTGTGTGTGTTTTTTGTATGTACGTCATTATCTCCGTGTATGTGTGTAGGGCGGCGAAGGAAAAGTTAACGAGGGTAAAAGAGGAAAAAAACAGGTATCTAATATTGCTGCCCATTTTATCCATCTTTTTTTCGTCAGTGTATCTTTGCTTGCTTTTGAAAGTATCTCTCTCTTTGATATCCTTCCTCCTTCCTCTTACATTTTTTTTTCCTTTTTCTTTCCGCGCTCCTTCCTTCCTCCTTTCCTCTCCTCTCCTCTATCCCTCTTCTGTGCCTTCCTTTCCTTCCACTAATCGATCAGCTGAGCGACACTGATAAGAGAGAGAGAGAGAGAGAGAGAGAGAGAGAGAGAGAGAGAGAGAGAGAGAGAGAGAGAGAGAGAGAGAGAGAGGGGGGATGGATGGATGGATGGATTAAAAGTGCATGGATGGATTAAAAGTGCATTGATAAAGAACAACTAAAATCATTCTTTATACGCGGCTTACACTCTATCAAAGGTTCAATTTACCAAAAAAGTTCTTATCACTGGTGGCTAATTTTAGGATAATCGTATATAAGAAAAATCCAATATAGGCTTATATGGTCAACGCACACACAAAAACACACACACAGATTGATTGGTTGGAGATGAGTAACTAGTATTCAGAGATACAGATAGGTAGGTATGTAGATAGGTAGATGAATGTATAGATAGATAAACATCGGTAAGGGCATGTTGTGGAAATATTTGTAGACCGATAGATGGACAGTGAAACAGGCAGATAAAATAAATATTGAAAGTGATGGAAGAAGAATTATACAACTGATTGCTTTTCGAGTATGACTGAATACACACACACACACACACACACACACACACACACACACACACACACACACACACACACACACACACACACAGCAAAACAAATAACAAATGCACTACTCATATTTCGTTGCTTACGTTCTTTATTCTACTCTAGAGAGAGAACCCCAGTGATGAACAAATATTTAGTCTCGCCTCTGGAAGGTACAACTAACGAGTGTGTGTGTGTGTGTGTGTGTGTGTGTGTGTGTGTCTGTCTGTCTGTAGATAGTCAAGTAGGTAAGGCGATGTCCCCATGTATGTCGGGAGCTGCATTTCGGTGTCTGTCTGTCGATTAGAGAGTGAGAGTGAAAGTTTTGTGCGTGCGTGTGTGCGTGCGTGCGTGCGTGCGTGCGTGCGTGCGTGCGTGCGTGCGTGAGTGCAGACATTTTAATCCGTCCACACACCAATTAATAACCTATCAAATATTTTGCAGATGGGCTAATCCGTTTTGCTTATTTGTAACCCATACTCGTATTTATATCCATAGCACACACACACACACACACACACACACACACACACACACACACACACACACACACACACACACACACACACACAGTAATCACAACCCATGTAAAGCAATATCCTCCCTCCACCACCACCACTACCACCTATAATCAGCCAATAAAAGACAGGCAGCCACAAACAGGATCCAATCAGGTATATTTATCCCACTCAGGTAATGTTGTCCTCGTCACGCGCTGATTGGAGGTGGCTGGTAAGGGCTCCTCGATACTCCCAATGCTTCTTGTAATCTGGGGCAGTCAAGCCAAATTACGTGTTTTTCCCGTGGCAATTGCACAGAGAGAGAGAGAGAGAGAGAGAGAGAGAGAGAGAGAGAGAGAGAGAGAGAGAGAGAGAGAGAGAGAGAGAGAGAGAGAGAGAGAGAGAGAGAGATTAACCCACTTGCAAATAGACAACGTTGAATTGATGAACTGCAAATCCTGC
>NC_087156.1:6380000-6382500 GCF_035594125.1 Scylla paramamosain
TTTATATTCTCAGGGTAAAAGTTTAAGTGGTGTGGTCATGGGGTACACAACAGGAACAAGACCTGGTGTTGCGCGCAGTCCCTCTCAAGGGTAAAAGAAAATAGAGTTTTGTTGGTATGACGATGAAATATAACAGTGCAACTACCACTGATATTGATGGTGATGATGAATATTGATCAGAAAAACTCTCAGGACTCGGCTATTGTTGTAGGAATGCCATATAAACAGTAGTAGCAGCAAGAGTAGAAGTAGTAACAACAGCTTATGCTGTCACCCTTTCTTCTCCGTTGGGCTCCTCCGATCACAGTCTCATGTCTTTATCTTGTCCTATCGCTCCAATCCCTCCTCAGGATCCCCCTAAGCGAAGGTGCCTCTGGCGTTTTGCCTCTGCTAGTTGGGGGGACCTGAGGAGATATTTTGCTGATTTTCCTTGGAATGACTACTGCTTCCGTGTTAGAGACCCGTCTTTGTGTGCTGAGCGCATAACAGAGGTGATTGTGTCTGGCATGGAGGCGTACATTCCTCACTCTTTTTCTCGTCCTAAACCTTCTAAACCTTGGTTTAACACAGCTTGTTCTCGTGCTATACATGATAGAGAGGTGGCCCACAAAAGGTACTTAAGCCTTCCATCAACAGAATCTCATGAACTTTATATTTCTGCCCGGAACCATGCCAAGTCTGTTCTCCAGCTAGCCCAAAACTCCTTCATTAACAGAAAGTGTCAAAACCTTTCAAGATCTAACTCCCCTCGTGACTTCTGGCATCTAGCCAAAAATATCTCCAATAACTTTGCTTCTTCTTCTTTCCCTCCTCTATTTCAACCAGATGGCACCACTGCTATCACATCTATTTCTAAAGCTGAACTCTTCGCTCAAACCTTTGCTAAAAACTCTACCTTGGACGATTCTGGGCTTGTTCCTCCCTCTCCTCCACCCTCTGACTACTTCATGCCACCTATTAAAATTCTTCGCAATGATGTTTTCCATGCCCTCGCTGGCCTAAACCCTCGGAAGGCTTATGGACCTGATGGGGTCCCTCCTATTGTTCTCCGAAACTGTGCCTCCGTGCTTGCAAACTCTTTCAGCTCTGTCTGTTAACATCTACCTTTCCTTCTTGCTAGAAGTTTGCCTACATTCAGCCTGTTCCTAAAAAGGGTGACCGTTCTAATCCCTCAAAACTACCGTCCTATTGGTTTAATTTCCTGCCTATCTAAAGTTTTTTTATGTATCCTCAACAGGAAGATTCTTAAACATCTATCACTTCACAACCTTCTATCTGATCGCCAGTATGGGTTTCCGTCAAGGGCCGCTCTACTGGTGATCTTCTGGCTTTCCTTACCGAGTCTTGGTCATCCTCTTTTTAGAGATTTTGGTGAAACTTTTGCTGTTGCCTTGGACATATCAAAAGCCTTTGATAAAGTCTGGCACAAGGCTTTGATTTCCAAACTACCCTCCTATGGCTTCTATCCTTCTCTCTGTAACTTCATCTCAAGTTTCCTTTCTGACCTTTCTATTGCTGCTGTGGTAGACGGTCACTGCTCTTCTCCTAAATCTATTAACAGTGGTATTCCTCAGGGTTCTGTCCTGTCACCCACTCTCTTCTTATTATTTATTAATGATCTTCTAAACCAAACTTGTTGTCCTATCCACTCCTACGCTGATGATACCACCCTGCACTTTTCCACGTCTTTTCATAGGACGTCCAACCCTTCAGGAAGTAAACATATCACGCAGGGAAGCCACAGAACGCTTGACTTCTGATCTTTCTAAAATTTCTGATTGGGGCAGAGCAAACTTGGTATTGTTCACTGCCTCAAAAACTCAATTCCTCCTTCTATCAACTCGACACAACCTTCCAGACAACTATCCCCTCTTCTTCAATGACGCTCAACTGTCCCCCTCCTCTTCACTGAACATCCTCGGTCTGTTCTTTACTTATAATCTGAACTGGAAACTTCACATCTCATCTCTAGCTAAAACAGCTTTTATGAAGTTAGGCGTTCTGAGACGTCTCCGCCACTTTTTCTCACCGCCCCCCCAGCTGCTAACTCTGTACAAGGGCCTTATCCGTCGATGTATGGAGTATGCTTCACATGTCTGGGTGGGGTTCCACTCATACTGCTCTTCTAGACAGGGTGGAATCAAAAGCCTCTCGTCTCATCAACTCTTCTCCTCTAACTGACTGTCTTCAGCCTCTCTCTCACCGCCGCAATGTTGCTTCTCTAGCTGTCTTCTACCGCTATTTTTATGCTAACTGCTCTTCTGATCTTGCTAACTGCATGCCTCCCCTCCTCCTGCGGCCTCGCTGCACAAGACTTTCTTCTTTCTTTAAACCCTATTCTGTCCACCTCTCTAACCAGTATTCTCAATCATTCATTCCTTTCTTTGGTAAACTCTGGAACTCCCTGCCTGCCTCCTGTATTTCCACCTTCCTATGAGTTGAATTCCTTCAAGAGGGAGGTTTCAAGACACTTTTTCATCAATTTCTGACTACTGCTTTG
>NC_087156.1:6390000-6402500 GCF_035594125.1 Scylla paramamosain
TCCCGCCCCATATATATCGTCCTTTATGGTTTCAAGTACTCAGGCGGACACAAACCAAAATACCAACACTGATCTGTGAAGAAGGAGGAGGAGGAGACAGCAGGAGCAGGAGGAGAAGGAGCCGCAGGAAGGATAGAAGGGAAAGGTAAAGGAGGCGCCGGTGGAGGGTCGGGGGCCCGTAGAGTCTGGTATACGGCGCTGTAAACCTGTCCGAGCCGGGAGGCACCATCTCGCACCTGGGACGGGAAGGGGATTACGCCCATCTTAACACCGGGACCAGCGGCGCCTTTGTTTACGTTACGAGGGAAAACAGTGGCTGCTGTCGAGGCGCGCCTGTCTTCGGGGATCAGGATTTTTTTTCTTTTCTCTGCTTTTTTTTTTTTAATGGTCGTAACTGTAACATTCTCTCTCTCTCTCTCTCTCTCTCTCTCTCTCTCTCTCTCTCTCTCTCTCCTCCTCCTCTCCTCTCTCTCTCTCTCTCTCTCTCTCTCTGCGTGTGTGTGTGTGTGTGTGTGTGTGTGTGAAATTTTGCAGACTTTGATACCTAATTAGAATTTAATCACACGGGAGACAGAAAAAAATAAATTGGTTCAGAATGGCTACGAATTAAATAACATAACTCATTATTGTAGCTTATACATAATTATGAAAGAACCATCATCATCATTGGGGCGTTAAAAGTGTAACTAAAAATTTTAACCCCGTAGAAAATGGGACGCAGTGAGCTTCAGGAAGGGGGGACACTAATGCGGAAAACTGCGCCCATTGTATAGGAAGGGGGAGAGGAATTGGTTTTGCGGGACAATATCTGATGGAATAGAAAGACAGGGGGGAAAAATATAATCCGCGGAAATTAAAACGAGAACGAATTGTTAAACTAGAAAGAAATTTGTCACAAGCATTGTTCATTTTTGCGTGTTTGGGGGAATGAAGAAAAACTGAGATTCCCATCGAACGAATGCATGGATTTTTTCACGGCCATTGTAAATACGAGGATGAAACAAGACTAAAGCAACATTAAGGGAGGAAAATATGAGAAAGAATAAGTGGGAAAAAATGTGTATTAGGTTTTTTTCTTTCGAGTAGCAGGAATAAACAGAATAATGTGTATAATCATTAACGTAATTCGGTAGCGCGTCTACGTAAAGTGTTTAGAGAAAATGTAAGAATCCGAATTGAGATTTTCCTTCTCAGAATGCAAGGAATAAATGTTTTCTAGGACAAGAAAATATCCTTAGCATTGTTCTTCACACGACGCAACACTTCCTGACTGTTGGCAGAGAAGTTTGACAGGCTGCAAGTGAACCGGCGGGAAGTGGTGGCAGTAAAGACGAAAAAAAATCTATGCCAATTTATTCCTCGTTCTAATGAAGTCAAGGTCAGAAGTCAGGCAACATACAGCATTCATTCCCACTGTGCTTTAAAAACTCCATTGACTCTAAGTTAGCTGAGGTGCTTATGATTTGTCACTAATATAGTTTTTTAATGATTGTCAGTGTAGGAGTGTAGGAGTCATTAGGGAAAAACACATAATACAGTTACAACGAAGGAATAAAAGAGGCAGGTTACTCTTCTTCTGATCACCACTACACAAGCTCGAAGATTTGTGTTGTATGTCATAGATGTAGTTATGTAAAGCTTATCATTCTTCTGCGCATCAGATCCGGATCGCAACAGCGGTGGCCACCCTACCCTGTGCATCAGCAAGTCCTGCACCACACGCCTGCCAGTCGTTCACCACGCCACAGGCCAGACACACATTGATGCCGTGTAAGATATTTATATTTTACGATGACTTTTATGGTTATGACCCGTGTCTGTAAATACATAGATAGGTTTCTGTGCAAAGTAGATGTTTGTCGGAAAAAAAAAAAAAAAAAAACTGTACACCTCGGCATAATTACAGTGTATTCTTGTAAAAGTAGATAGCATCGTAAAAAATCAGGGATGCGTTATGTGCATGATTCCCCAGAGGGTTGGGTAATTATGTAATAAGTGAGTTAATTACGTGACCGGTTTAATAAGCTGGAGAAAAGGCAGAACATGAAAGGGTTGTTAATGGCTCGGCTGAAAAGTGAATGTCAGGGGAATGGTAAATATTTTTAGCGAAAAGATGGTTTGTGAATTGCTATATTTTGACCCCACCACACCACCACCACCACCACCACTACCACCAAAGCCCCCCCCAAACACTACAAACACCACCAGCAACATCAAGAAGGACAATATCATCATCATCACCACCATCATCATCACCAGCAACATATTCACAACATTCCTCACAACCACGCCCACAACCACCACCACTGCTAACACCACCACACTACGAGTACACACCGCACATCCTAAAATGCATTATCATATCATCTTACATCACCATTTCCATTATCACTACCATTTCCACTAAACAACAACAACAACAGCAAATAAACATTTCCCATTACCAGAATTATCATCATCAAAGGACGAAAAGATTAAAGAAAAAATAAAATGTAAGTGGCTGTGAGGAGGAAGGCGGCACTTAAGGCGAAGACAAGATTTTACCTCTTCCAATTAACGTTAATTTGTACTATTTCTTTGAATTGCCCTACGCTTAGGAGTCCGTAACTTTCCTCGTCCTCGGCCTCCTTCTCGCCCTTTCTCTTCATTCTGCTCCCCTTCCTCCTGCTCCCCCTCCTCCTCCTATTCCGCCTCTCTTCCTCCTCCTCCTGCTCCTTGTCCTCCTCCTCCCCTTTGTCCTCCCGCTTGTCCTCCCCGTCCCCACTGTCCTCCTCCTCCTCCTCCCCCTCCCCCTCCTCCTCCCTTGTCTTTCCATGTTACATTGTGCTTTTCTTAATTGCTTCCAAGTCAGCGCAAGCTTGTAGTGGTAGGTGGAGAGGAGCCTTATGCTTTATTGTCCTATATTTGAACTTAGTATCTAGTTGAAGTATTTTCCAAAAAGCCTTACAAGGAACTAAAGGTCTGTTGCTGTTTCGTTATCCGTTGTAATCCTTTGTAATCGACTTTCTTCTCCTCCTAACACTGATCTATTCTCCTCTTCCTTAACTTTCTTCCTTTCTTTGCAACTAACCCACTTTTTTCCTCCTTAAACAAGCTCCTCCTCCTCCTCCTCCTCCTACTCCTCCGTCCTGAAATATATATTAATAGAGAAAAAAAATATAAGCCATTTAGTACTGACGGAAACTGCGGAAGATCGATGAGAGAAAAGAGGGAAAGGAGGAGGAAGAGGAAGACGAGGAGGAAGAAGAGGAGGAGGAGGAGGAGAAAAAAAAAGAGGAGTAGGAGTAGGAGGAGAGCTGGGAGGGAAGGAGGAGGAGGAGGAGGAGGAGGAGGAGGAGGAGGAGGAGGAGAGTATCATCGTCACCACGCTCCCGATGAAGACCTTGGTGAGATACTCCGCCGCGGGATTTGGTCTCTGGTGACAGTTCGGAGAGGCACTTATAGACTGGCTTTGATGCCACTGAAACTAATGCCCCGCACGCTAACTTTGAGATAGGCGTGTGTGTGTGTGTGTGTGTGTGTGTGTGTGTGTGTATGTGTGTGTGTGTGTGTGTGTGTGTCTCCGTTGTTGGACACGTATTTCGAATCATTTACTCGTCAGACTTAATAACCTTGAGCAAATATAATAATGGAGCATTTGAGAGATTGATCGTGACAACCTGCCTTTGAACCTACATGATTTCACACACACACACACACACACACGTGAAAGAGAGAGAGAGAGAGAGAGAGAGAGAGAGAGAGAGAGAGAGAGAGAGAGAGAGAGAGAGAGAGAGAGTCAGAGAGAAAGTCAGAGAGAGTCATTTAGTGTCCCAGGGGAGCGCTGGACGCATCCCCTCCGCCACACGCCGCCTGCCGGGTCAGCAACGTGCGACAATAACTGCAGATTAGAGGGATTCTCGCCCAAAGCCACTGCTCGCCCCTGGAGGAGAGTGTGAGGCAGCCGAGGGATTAAGGGGAGCAAGGGGCGTCAGGGTGGTGGTCCTTCTCTGTCCCTTTCGTTTGCCGGTCCACCACCACCACCACCACCACCACCACCACCACCACCACCACCACCATCATCCTTCCCTCCGTCACCCTTTTCCACAAATATTCTCTTTCTGTGCATTCTTTTTTTTCCAGTACGATTTTGTTTTTCTTGTGTGTGTACGCCTTTTGTATCTATTCTCCCTTTTTCCTGTTTGTCTTTGTAAATTGATGATTTATATAGTGACCTCTGCGTTTTCCGTGTATTCCTCCCTTGATTTCTTTTTTTATGGTCTTTTTTTTTTTTTGCATTTTACGGATGTTACAAGTTTATGATGTGATGGAACGAGGAGTTTAGTAGAATTTATTTGAAGTGTATAGCAATTCACGTGTGAAAATAGATACTGAGGAGAAGAAATAGTTTCAAGGAGACCAGGATTAAGTAATTTCTCCGTGGCTGCTTGATGTCTCCTTTAATACGTTATAGAGGAAACAATAATGTGAGGTTATGAATTAGTTAAAGACACATTTGACTGGATCACTTAAATGTCTGCTATTTTTAATGGTAATGTATAAGAAAAATAAGATCTATTAGTCAATATTTCCAAATACTAAGAAAAGTAACAGAATCCATTGGACCTGAAGGGCACTTTAAGAGGAGACTGAATTAGAACGTTGCAGTGGCCAAAGTAATGATGCGTTAAGTTGGAAATGCTGTGATGAGCCTTTCCGGCAGATGGATTGGAACAAGTGGTAGAATTTCACTTACTCGAAGTGTTAGTATACGGAAAGGAATTTATGAAGGCAGCAGTGACCAATAAGGAGGAAGAGAAAGCGAAACCTTTGGAGTAATTAACGGAAAGAGAGAGGGGTAGAGATGGGAAGTATGTGTGTGTGTGTGTGTGTGTGTGTGCAAACGAAAATGTGAGTATTTGGGAGAGGGAACGGTTTTGTATGGCCGTGGGAGATAAGCACTAAATGCGACATTGAGAGAGAGAGAGAGAGAGAGAGAGAGAGAGAGAGAGAGAGAGAGAGAGAGAGAGAGAGAGAGAGAGAGAGAGAGAGAGAGAGAGAGATAAATTGATGTAGTGGCCATGAAATTCAGGATAGCAATTACTGACATGTGATGGTTTGGCAGCGTGGTAATTTATACACTCACAAAGATGTTGAAACAGGCTGGTAGTTTGTTGGGAAGGACAGACTATTGGCTTGTGGAATAAACAGGGGAGGAGAAAACAGCGAGTGTATATAATCTTACATTTGAAAGGCAAAGCAGGAGATAGTTCAGAGTATCTTCTACCGTTATTTCCATGATTATTATTATTTCGAAATTGCTATCTACATGCCTCTCCCCCTCCCACGACCTTGCTACACAATACTTTATCATTATCCTCATCCATGTTTTGGCTGTAATTATCCTCATCCTTATTTTGGCCACCTTAGTGATACAAGAGTTAAGCAGCATCTTCACTCGCATTCCTTTTACCGGTAAACTCAAGAATTCTCCTCCACTTTTTATGCTTCCTCCTGTCTACAAATTGCATTGTTTCAAGAGAAGTATCGTATTTTATATTTTGTGTGTTCCATTCTTTTTTTCCGGTATTGTTATTGTGCTATACATTCCTTTCATTTAAGAAACTTCATTCTTCACGTGTTAATTGTCTCCCGAGGACACTAAATATCTTACTTGATTTGCTATCACGTTTAGACTCTTTCTTTTGTCAACATAATGACAAATATATTAAAATGTTATATGCCATGTTACGATATTATATAACAAGCGCACAGATACTCGTTTGTTTCTTATTTTATTACTAAATTTGCGTCACTTTTAGACTTGTTTTCTATTTATGCACATATTAACAAATAAATGTAAAAGCCACGAAAGTGAAGGGAGCGTGCGCATTGCCACGTGTTATCTTCCGTCATTAATCTGTTGGCGTGAAGATGAAAGGTAGAGAACGACGGAGAGACGTACGAAATAGTAAAGGAAGGACAACCAAGGGCGCAGAATAATAAGATCGAAGTGTGTATATTGAGAACGCAAGGCATCTAACTGAATGAAGTGTGTGTGTGTGTGTGTGTGTGTGTGTGTGTGTGTGTGTGTGTGTGTGTGTGTGTGTGGAAGTGTTACGTAAGTGTGTAGTGAGGGACTGGATGTAGCAACACGGAAATGTATGCTGGAAGGATTTAATCCAGAGAGAGAGAGAGAGAGAGAGAGAGAGAGAGAGAGAGAGAGAGAGAGAGAGAGAGAGAGAGAGAGAGAGAGAGAGAGAGAGGCGCTTATAATAGTTTCCAAGGACACACTGAAAGGCTGGAATAAGTGGAGGAGCTTAAGCGCTTATCAGTATAAGGAGAAAGGATTGAAAAGAAGCATTAAAAATTGTGTTGTACTTTTAAAATAATATACGTGAGAGGCGGAAATGGAGCAGTGTGAGGATGAAGTGCCTTTGGGATCTGGATGCTGTGAGGAGAGAGATTACTCCAGTACGATGTGTGTTGAAAGGGGGAGAGAGAGAGAGAGAGAGAGAGAGAGAGAGAGAGAGAGAGAGAGAGAGAGAGAGAGAGAGAGAGAGAGAGAGAGAGGAAGAGAATCGTTATCGTTGTCTTCATCATCGTAATCAAATGCCTCGTGTGTTATTTATTGGTTTATTGATTTACTTATGTTTTACGTTTGAATGACACTTATTTTTTTTTGTGGAGTTCAATCTTTTTTATTTATTTATTTATATATTTATTTATTTATTTTAGTTTTCTTCTTATTTCTTTACTGGTATATCTGCTCTGACTAAAAGTTGAATTTAGGAGACTTGACTTGCTTTTTTTTTTTTTTGCGACTGTGTAAAGAATATTTGTTTTTGGTTGTAATGTTGACACAAAAAAAAAAAAAAAGAAACACAGCATTGACATTCTTCGCCAGCACTTTTACACTACATAGCATTCCTCGATTTATTATTTATTTGTTTCTTTTTTTGTTGATGGATTGCATTGTCACACTTACACTTTTGTTAGTAAATCTGTGTCACGGTCAGACTTGTTTTCTTAGTTATTCGTCCTTTGACAAGTACATGTAAAAGTTTTGTCGTACTGAAAATTACATAATAACTGAAGTAAAATTCTTCGTTTGCCACTAAATATCTTACTTGATTTGCTATCACGTTTAGACTCTTTCTTTTGTCAACATAATGACAAATATATTAAAATGTTATATGCCATGTTACGATATTACATAACAAGCACACAGTTACTCGTTTGTTTCTTATCTTATTACTAAATTTGCGTTACTTTTAGACTTGTTTTCTATTTATGCACATATTAACAAATAAATGTCAAAGTTATTTGCCTTATGAAACAATCACGCACTAAATACACAGTTTCTTGTCATCATGATTATTAACCAGTTTTACTTTCCTTACTTCACAGAGCGGCAAATCTCTGAACCTTTTAGTATTAGCGAAAACTTTGCTGCTAAACAAATCTCTTCGACGTTTTTTTTTGTCAACGTCACTAAACACTCAGAAACACTCGTATTTCCAAAGCACACTGTCCACTCTTTGCCCTGTCATCTCGTGCAGTCTTTCACTTCCTCCTCTATTCCAGCTCTCCTGTGTAAGGACTTTCTCGGCCCCTTTGGAATGCTGGAATGCTTACTTGGGAAGGTTCGCATCAACTACATGTTTAGATAAGGTAATAGCAAACGTGTATTTTTTTAGTCGTTGAGAGAGAGAGAGAGAGAGAGAGAGAGAGAGAGAGAGAGAGAGAGAGAGAGAGAGAGAGAGAGAGAGAGAGACGAATTGACAGACAAAAAGAGAAAGAGAAGGGGACATTCATTTACACACACACACACACACACACACACACACACACACACAAAGGAGTATAAGTAACCAGACATCACATTGACAGACAAGTGGAGGGACAGACAAGCAAACTCCCCAAAAAACGAGTGACAAGATGATTTCAAAGACTTTTATGATCCCACTGATGATGCAAAGAAGGACCAAAAGAAGTAATCAAAAAGTAGAATATAAACAGAAAAGGAAGAAAAGTCCCCACCGCTACGTGATGACTTTGAGCGGTACAGTTCCCTCAGATGGATTTCCTCGTTACCTGATGAAAGAGTCCGCTGCTTAACGAGGCAGGTGACATGCTAATTACTGGTCAATTGATAGGCTCGGCAATGTGGAATGACTTACACCATGATTGGTCAGATTCAGTACACCGATCTTTTTTTCCCCTTTGCCTTTTCGGTTTTAGTCTTCTCTTTATTGCCTCCACCACCACCACCACCACCACCACCACCACCACCACCATCATATCTCTGCTATCGCTAGTACTTTTTTTTTCTCTCATTTCATTCCTATAAAGTAAAACAAAAATAAACTTGCAAATTTTCCGTGTTGTATGAATTTCCTGCTTTCTTTCACTGGTGTAGAGAAAGGTAGTAGGTGGTGAGAAGCCTTTCTTTTATTGCTGCACGTTCGTTACTTTAGATAAGATTGCAGTTTGTTGCAAACAGGCTTGTAAAGGCCAACGAGTCTGCTGCTGCTGCTTCTCTTCTTTTTCTGGTAGTAGTCATCTTCCTCTTTCTTTTTTAAACCTTCTCCGCTTTGTTTTCCATTTTCCTTTCCCTTTCCTCCTCCTCCTCCTCCTCCTCCTCCTCCTCCTCCTCCTCCTCCTCCTCCTCCTCCTCCTCCTCCTCCTCCTCCTCCTCCTCCTCCTCGGCTTCCCATACTGTTTACCTTTCACACAGACTGTCTAACCCACCATATAATCGAATTCCACTCCTCTCTATCCTCCCTCTGTCACCCTCCAGCACAGTGCACACTTTTCCTTCTGTTTCCTTCCCTCCATTCCAGAAGACCGCAAACTCGCTCTTTCCTCCTCCTCTCCCTTCTTCACCACATCACAGGAACCTCCCATCCTCTGCCTCCGTCTTTCTCCTAATCCATCATAGCTAAGGAAGTCCTATTCTGCATCCTCTTTCTCCCCCGCTTCGAGAATTCATATCTCCAGAATGTCTTTCTTGAATACATTTGTTTTTTTTTTCCTTTTCTTCATCCCGGAAACAGAGATGAACTATTTATTTATCTTTCCTTTGTTTTCTTTACCTTCATTTGCAAATCGATGAATATATATTGCCAGTAATTCAGTGGCTCTCTTTGAATGACGGATTCATGGTCTACGCAATTTGGTTCCTCAGTTAGCATATCGAAGCGCAGGTAATTTTTTCCTGTTAGAGTTCATTGTACGAGAAATTCCTTTTTTATTCTGGTCCATGCGTTCGTCTAATGGAGTTCAGGGGCGTTTAGTAGAAGTTGTCATTGGTATTTAATGTTCTCGTTCTTTCGATTAAAATAGAAGACAAGAAAATTAATCGGTTCTGTTACATTAAAAGAATGGATGAACAGTATGTCGACGGAAAAATTGTAGTCATGGAGGTGGATGAAAGAAGACATGGAAGGACTGAAGAGATGATCTGAGAGAATAAGAGAGGGGAGTGGAGAGGAGGGAGACGACTGATTTTTATGGAAAAGATTAGTGAGGAACAGTTTGTATTGCTTACTTTCATCCTTTTCTTTCTATTTGGCACATTGTTCTGTATCACAAACCGTGGGATTTTTTTCATTTACGTTTTTAACATTACACTGGCTGCAGGTGGCTGAGGTGGATGGAAGAAGACATGGAAGGGCTGAAGAGATGATCTGAGAGAATAAGAGAGGCGAGTGGAGAGGAGGGAGACGACTGATTTTTATGGAAAAGATTAGTGAAGAACAGTTTGTATTGCTTACTTTCATCCTTTTCTTTCTATTTGGCACATTGTTGCCAAATGCAGGGGCATATACTTCTTTTTTTTCAGATGTTTGTAAATATTCTGTAAAATGCCTTTAGTGCTGTGAATTGTTACATATCATAATGAAGGGCTAAATGTAGTCCTCCTTTTATTTACTGATTTATTTTTTTACCTTTTTTTTTTGGCGTCTTGACCACATTTGCTGTATGATTTTTTTTTATTATTATTTTTAACGTGTTGCCCTTCTTGAACCTGCTGTTGTAGCGCCTTCGAGTCAGCCAGTCAGTCTATCTATCGGCTCGTTTTCTCTGTCGTAAACATTGTCCTGAGTAAGTTAATGCGTGTGTGACTAGTGTTAGGAGGGTTTTCTTTTAAATCTTTCTTTATCACTCGTAATTGTTTTATTTATATTACTTATTTTTATTTTATTTTTATTCTTTATTTATATATTTTTTTATTTATTTTATTTTATCTATTTATTCATTTTGCCGTGAAGATTCAAGTGCTCTGTCAGATTTTCTCATTTTCTTTTTACCATTCAAGTTTCTAAGGCTTAAGGAAATGTGCGCTGATATATTTGTTTATTTGTCCAATCGCTCCTTTACTCTTCCTTTCTCTTTTTATTTATCTATTTATTTGTTATTTCATCAGGTGAGCGCCGCGCCGTGCTGGAATGCTGGGTGAAGGCGTGAGTGTTCTTTCAGATTGTGCTCTTACGACTCAAGTTTCTAAGATGTGAAGAAAAATAATCTGTGTTGATATTTCCTGTTTTGTTTACTTGGAACGTTAGCAAGAGAGTAAATGTAATGGAATTTCTTTCATGGTTGTTGTTGTTGTTGTTGTTGTTGTTGTTGTTGTTGTTTTTGTAGCTGTTTTGGTTCTTGTTCTTGTTCTTCTTGCTGCTGCTGTTACCGTCGTCATCTTTATAATTCTATCTAACGTCAGTAAGCAATAGAGGTCAAGCGGAAGTGGTTCAGACGTGCTTTAGACAGGTAACTTCTGACTCGACCAGCCCTTCAAGCCATTCCCCTAAAACTTTCTTAATCTGAAAATATCACGTTGAAGACCATCGCAAAACTCTAGTTGAGGAAAAATACAGATGCCGTGTTTTACGATGTTCACTGCTCCTGTTATCCTGACGTCTGCCGCGGCCTGTGCGTGCGTAGGTCAAGGGGAGGATGGATGGGTCGAGCAGGGCAGTGTTAGTATGGCGGTGCTTGGGTGTGTCAGCTGGGCGAACACTGCAGCGTCTAGGCAGTGAGGTTTGGAATGTGTGCTGTGTCCTGTGTCTCGCGTGCTTACCACTGCTGTGTTTTGTCATCATCATCATCATCAGCAGCAGTAGCAGCCTTTACGATTCTGCTGCAGAACAAGGGCCTCCCATAATCCTAACTCATCTCTGTCGTCTGTCCGTCCGCTTCACGCTGCATCTAGACAATTTCGTATTTCGTTCCTTCATTTAGTTTAATGTCTTCCCTGTTTCCTTTTCCCATCTCTTTCGGTCTCTGGTCATCCAGTTGTGCATTATTATATACTAAGCATAGGATTGCTTAAGAACAACTAAAATATGATTGATGACATTATTTCATAGAAATAAATAAACCAAGAGAATCAAAAGACGTTTAAAGTAACATTAATTTCATAGAGAAAATTAAATTTAATTAAATACCACTCATAACATTATTTCAGAAAACTGTGTCAAGAAAAGTAACTAAAGACAATAAACCAACCAACCAATGAATACTACAAGAATAACGAGAAAGAGTTAGATAGCATTAACAGCATAATTCAAGAAAACTAGATTTAGGAAAAGAACGGAAATTAAAAAAAAACACTGAATTTTGTAAGAGTGATAAAAATTAAATTAAACACAGTTGAAAACTTTGTTAAAAAAAAATAGAGAAGTGAACAAAACAAAGGCACTAAGGTCGTTGTTCTGTCTTCTTCCGGCTTGTGTGAGGCTGAATACGAGAAAGTGCTCCCGAGATCAGCACTGCACACATGTTTGCGATTTAGTTTACATTTTTAACTTTCCAAATATCTCTTTCTGCTTTTTTGCGATCTCCTTCAGGAACATCTTCAAAAACAATAAAAAGAGACGCAACAAGAGGACAGCTGCAATGCATGCTTATGTAACATGATTTTACCAAGCTGCATTTACGTGATGATAAACAGGAAAAATGCCACAAAGCTTAAAAATCGTTGTTGACCCTCGAAAAATAATCTCTCTCCATTTTATTTATGAACTCCTCCTTGAAAGGCGAAAAAGATGGAGTTTTGTTTTCTGGACAACTTACAACGGAAGCAAGTTAACTGTTGGTCAAACTTTGCTTGAAAGATCTCTCTTGAGGGATCGAGGCCAGAGAGGTGAGATTCTGTTGTATTTTCCCTAAAACGCTGACTTAACTTGATCTGAAGTGAGGATGTCTTTCTGTAATTAAGCTGAACTTCACTTGATGCCGAAAAAGGGTGGACAAAGTTTGGAGTAAAAAGTTGTTCTCTCGAGGATTGTAATATTAAAGTCGTCACACACACACACACACACACACACACACACACACACACACACACACACACACACACACACACACACACACACACACACACACACACACACACGTACAACACTGAAACACACACAGAAGCCATCACAATACGCAGTTCCGCCAGTTTACTCAGCCTCTTGTAAGCCTTCTCAACGCCATGCTGCCTCAGGAACAGAGCACCCGAAACGCCCACA
>NC_087156.1:6405000-6410000 GCF_035594125.1 Scylla paramamosain
TGGAGTGAGCAGCGGAGCGGCTGCCGTGCTGTTTATTCACATGTTTTAAGAAAGTCAAGGCGGTGATGGGCTTTATGCAGGAAGTTCTAAGCTGCTTAGGGAGCATAGAGAAGCTGTACCTGTGGCGGCGCTCGGGGAGATTACAGCTTTGATACGTGTAGTGAAGGTAGTGAAGCACCGCCGCCCTCAAACTGGGGACTCTTGGCGACGTGCTGGATGGGCGTCGTGGAGACGAATATTCCTATTATATATATATATATATATATATATATATATATATATATATATATATATATATATATATATATATATATATATATATATATATATATATATATATATATATATATATATTTTCCGTGTTTTGTGGGTAATGTGAGTGAGAGGAATGTGACAGAGGAAACACGCTTGAAGTATATAGTTTGTTTTGTAACGTGTTGGCCTCTTCAGAGTTTGTCAAGAAAGCAACGACTAAGAATAAATTGCTTCTGCTTCATCCTCTCAACACCACCAGCCATGTTTGTTGCGTCATTGTGGGAGAAAGGAGGGAAGAGCAAAGTCTGCTGGTTGTTTCATGCTTTACTTAGAACGCGTATAAACTAGTGTGTAGTTAATTGTTATAGCTTTAACAGCAGTAAATAATAGGAAACCTGTTCGGAATTTTCAGGAAACAAAAGTCAGTGTAAAAGTTGTTAAGTGTCAACTGCAGAATAATACATCTTCTGGTGTGGCAAAACATGGCGTTTCAGACCACCGTGTCCTTACCACCTCCACGAAGGATCTTTTATTATCTAAGCCACGTGCAAAACACACACACACACACACACACACACACACACACACACACACACACACACACACACACACACATCTATATAAGAGAGAGAGAGAGAGAGAGAGAGAGAGAGAGAGAGAGAGAGAGAGAGAGAGAGAGAGAGAGAGAGAGAGAGATTGGAGACAGGAAGACGCGTCGCTTCTGAAAATCTGATCCTTCGTGTTCACGTTATTTCATTAGTGCATGAAATCCAACGCTTCCCCGCTGCTCGTCCAGTGACCTGATATAAAAGATCAAGCGGCGGCGTGCAGTTTTATTTGTCGTCCCAGGAATGAAACTGAGACGCGCATGTGTCTGCCCAGAGCACTAGCAATTTTATTCGAGTTCTCTGGTCTCTGTAAGCAAACGACTGTGGCGGCTGGTCCTGCTGCAGTCAGTTGTAGGAGATGCGAGAAGGAAGATAAGAGTGTGAACTGAGCACCGCCTCCTTCTCTCCTTTTTTTTTTTTTTTTTTTTTTTTCTCGCCCCAGGGTCTTGCGGCACATCTGGGGAACTTTTCAATCCATTGCCCTAAAAATTTAAAAGTTAGTTGTTCCAGAAGCTAAAAGTGTTCGGCCAAAGTCTGAAATTTTACGGAGTGATAGCGGATTGTGACGGGGCGGAGGGAGGGGGAGGGTGTCGGAGCGAGGGGGAAGAGGGTAGGATGGCGTGGCGGTAGAGGAGGCGGGTGTTGGGGCGAAGGGAAAGGGTAGGGTAGTGGGAAAGGGGAAGAAGGGAGAAGCCAACTGATGCCAAAAGAACAGAGGGAGGGAGAGAAGATTAGATATAGTTTAGGTTTACTGGTACCGTCTAGACAGGAGCTTGTATGCGTGAGTGTGTGTGCGTGTGTAAATTACCTCAGGATTAAAACCTTTGAGTAATTTGAAGAACGGACGAAACGGGAGTGACCTACAGTGGAAGCAAGATAGTGGTCAGGAGAGAAAAGGAAAGACATGGGTTACTTTGAGAGTTGGAAGGTATGTGTGTCTGGAGGAGGTGATGGTGTAGTGATCTTTTCAGGGATGTAGGAGTCAAACCATGGATCCCAGTTTAACTCTCTCTCTCTCTCTCTCTCTCTCTCTCTCTCTCTCTCTCTCTCTCTCTCTCTCTCTCTCTCTCTCTCTCTCTCTCTCTCTCTCTCTCTCTCTCTCTCTCTCTCTCTCTCTCTCTCTCTCGTGTGTCTGAGTATTTACAATTTTCAAGTTTCAAGGTCACTTATTTTCAGAAGCAGAAAAATAGATTATATGTTTTGCAGCTTTGATACCACGAGTGCGCTTCATATTAACATGTTTTTCCCTCTCCAGTAGAATAATACAATAATGAACCCGCTCAGTATACACCTCCATCATTTAGTACGTGTATCACTGAAAAGCGTCCTTGCATAGGTAGACTTTGGAGTGTCACGTATGAACTGTTAGTGCCGTAAGCATGTGGACGCATTTTGGAACTGAGTGAAATACCACACACTAGTGAGTATTTTTCAAGAGATTAACGTCCAAACACCTCAGGATCTCAAATTATCTTTATCTTTGTGGAATTCGTGTTTTTTTTTTTTTTTTTTTCTGTGGCCTTCAGCGAGTTTATTTTACTGAGTTTGTTTCACAGAGAGAGAGAGAGAGAGAGAGAGAGAGAGAGAGAGAGAGAGAGAGAGAGAGAGAGAGAGAGAGAGAGAGAGAGATCCACATATAGAGAGGACGGAAAGTTACAATAAATCATCCCCAGGAGTTATGAAAGCAAGACAGCAAGAGGACAGTAGATGCTCATGCAGTAAGTCATTTTGGACAAGTAGTAGACAGCTCTCCTTCCTCTCGCCTTACCCTCCCTCCTCTCCCTCCCTCCCTCCCTCCCTCCCTCCCTCCCTCCCTCCCTCCCTCCCTCCCTCCCTCCCTCCCTCATGGACAGGACGCGTCTGGAAAGTCGTAACTCCTGATTGAATTACTAAATCTGGCGAGGCTTTCGCTGGCACAAGGGCACGAGTGAGGCTTAATGACTGTGAATTAAAGGTGCAGATTATTCATGTATGCTAAAAAGCGCGTCACAGAAGGCGCTCCACAGACTCACCGAGAGCTGCCGTCTGTCTGTGTACTTCCCCTCGCCGCCTTGATCTTGGTCTTATCGCTCCCCTAACTTCGTGCATAAAAGGTTTATTTCATGAAAATTATTTGTTCCTCCTCCTCCTTCATTTTCTCGCTATGGGTTCTGAATTGCTATTTTAATGAAGAATCCTATTTTGTACAGGTCACTAAAGAATGTTTAAGAGAATTTCTAGTTTGTTATGTATTCAGCAATGAATAATTGAGTACAGGGTAATGTAAGTGGATTAGTATGCTGAGAAACCAATTTATATATATATATATATATATATATATATATATATATATATATATATATATATATATATATATATATATATATATATATATATATATATATATATTTTTTTTTTTTTTTTTTTATTTATTTATTTTTTTTTTTTCTATCAGCGTCATCAAAACAGTTATCTTGATAAACCTGCATTGTTGTTTGTTATTTTGTAGAAAAAAGCTAGATGTCATAAGATGAAGGAGTCACGTTCACCTCCACCAATTCACGATCCACGGCATGCCAGGAGCCTCCTTCGCGTCACGCACTTCACTTCGACTTCGTGTAGCAAGGCGCCAGTGGAGCGTGAACCCCAGCAAGAGTAATGCGCGTGAATGCATCAGTGTAAACTCGTATGTCCACAGTTGACAGTGAGGAAGAACACGCCAGGGAGTGCCATTACAAAGCGACACTCCTGATCATCAACTGAACTGAATGTTGAATGGTTTGTGTCGCAATAAACATAAACAAATGAGGACGAGATATAATTGCATTTGAATCAATAATCGATCCCTAAAATGCCTTTTAATTTACCTTCTGAGTGGAGTGTTGAGCGGGGAGGGGCAACCAGACCCGACGGTGGTCTGCCAGCCAAGGCTCCGGGACACTGGCCCGCCAGCCCACCAGCCCACGTCACCCCACACTGGTCTTTGGATTTTAAACTCCAGTCAGTATAATAAACACTTGCATTATCTAAGGAAAAGGGAGTAGAAAATACACTGTCTTTTCCCCACCAACGTAGTAATTGAACATTTCGTTACATTATTTTGTCGTTGAAGTCGCCAAGAAGACGCTGAGGCCGTGGCAGCGAGTCGGCAACAGTCAGCGTTGCATGGAGGTGTCAGAAACACTCAAGGTAACCACCCACAAAGTGTCAGCGAGTGTCGGCCTCACTGGCAGCGGCGGAACAAGAGTCCAGATTGCTCGGGTAGTGAGCGAGAGCCGATCCGGGCGCACACCCTCCCTCCGCGGCAGCTGGCGATAGACTGACATGAATTCGGAGGGAATACACGTGGTCTGGCGGGGTCCTGGGCCTGCGCGTGAGATCCTTCCATCTCTAAGACTATAAGCGATGGTCTATCGGTTTCCTAAGAGGATGTAGTGGTATAAAGGTTACGAAAGGCCGATTGTGGCTGAAAAAAGAGCTATATCCCCGTTCAATTCTAAGCAATACCTGCACTAAGCCACTGGCTAGTAAATGTGTAGAGATACTTCTTACCAGCGGTGAGTCAAGGAGGTGAGGACATGGGAGTGCTGGGGAGGGGGAAGGAAAAAATTATACTTGAATGACTACAAACCAAAGAAAACGAGGTGACTTTTTTCTTTGGAGAGAGAGAGAGAGAGAGAGAGAGAGAGAGAGAGAGAGAGAGAGAGAGAGAGAGAGAGAGAGAGAGAGAGAGAAATGTACTGAAACAGAAAAAAAAAAACTATAGATAGATAGAGCAACGAAAACAGACAAAAAACAAAAACAGGCAGAAACAGAGACCAAAAAAAAAGGGGGATAAAAAAAATACAAAAATAAAACACTCAGAAAAAAAAACGAATAAGCAACCAAAAACAAATACATCAACAAAAAAAAAAAAAACGAAAAAGACAACAGGAAAGAGACGGTGACGGAGGCGAGACAGAGAAACGAGAGACAGAGGGACAGACAGCTGGTGTGGTGTGTGGCGCCTGTGCTCTCTCCTCGCGCCAGACTCTCGTACACTCACATAATCATCTTTTACCGCGCCACTGCCACCGCGTTGCCGTACAAATGAGCTGATAAAGGCGGCGGCAACGTGAGATATAATGGCGTTAACGGGTGTAATCGTGACGGGGCATC
>NC_087156.1:6415000-6440000 GCF_035594125.1 Scylla paramamosain
GTACTCCAGAATAGCAGATTTTTTTCAATAAAGGTGAGGAAATTCTTGGGTGTCTATGTCTGTGTGTGTGTGTATGTGTGTGTATGTGTGTGGATGGGTGTGTGTGTGTGTGGGTGTGTGTGTGTGAAATAGTAACCGAAGCTGGCGTCACTTCCTCTTTTCCGCTCCCATTACCGTGATAACGATGCCTCTTACTCTGCCATTCCTCCCTTTCCGTTGCTTCATCTAATCCCTCCACTCTTACCTACTACCTCTCCTCTTCCTTCCCTTCCTCTTCCTGCCCTCCTCCCTGCTTCCCTTCCTCCGCCCGACCCACAATACTCACAACTAATTCATACTCCAGTAATAGTAATAATAACAATGGCTATTATCTTTACTTTCTTTTATGTATATTTTTCCATTTATGAATCCCGCGACCCAAATACTGGTTTAGACAGCAGGTTTATACGAGGCGGTGGGGCAGCGGGAGGGGTGGGAGATGGGGGAAGAGGAGGGGCGTTCTTTTTATACTTTCAATATAAACTTTTCTCTTTCGCAGTTGTGACTTTAATTACCTGAAGTTGGTTCCTCGTTCATCCTGGTGACGGTGATTGTGATGCGGACTGAATTTGCATGATGTGAGGGAAAGAAGTTTTAGTCTGATGTACACACGCCGCTACTTCACCATAGCTTCGTCTTCCTCCTCTTCCTCGTTCTTATCCTCCCCCTTGTCCTTCCGATCCTCCTCCTCCTCCTCCTCCTACTCCTCCTCCTCCTCCTCCTCCTCCTCCTCTTTGTAGCCGCTCTTCTCCCAGGCCTATTCAAAGCTCTAAGCCTAAACACTCAATCCTAACACTGGCATCTCGACAAATAATTATGGTTTTCCCACCACCGCCCTCTAAAATCTTTAATCCACTTTCCACTACACGCCTCACACACACGCGCGCACACACACACACACACACACACACACACACACACACACACACACACACACACACACACACACACACACGAAGACATTCCATAGGACATAAGCTTAATTAAACACCTAACAAATACTACGAAATATCTCATTTTCTTTAGAAATATGTATTACCACACGCTGCCTTCACCATTATGTAAAATCATTAACTCTCCACCTTCCATGCATTACGTAAATAGAACTACACACACACACACACACACACACACACACACACACACACACACACACACACACCTAAGCTCCTGATATTATGTAGCATCACGGCAGCGTCAGTATATGTAGGCAGCCCCATCCCGACACAACCTGCGGAGCAAAGTACAAAGAGCGGAAAATTACAGCAGCAACGAAACAGTTTACCGGAGCAACACAACCATTTCGGGACATGAAACTTCCAATTCCTATGTGGAGAGGGAGGAGAAGGAGGAGGAGGAAGAGCGATGACGTGAGATAGGAAGTGAGAGAGGAAGGGAGGGAGAGGAGGGACGGACGAGTAAATACGGGGGAATAAGAGAGGAAATGAGAGAGAAAACACGTTAGTAAGGCTGGAAAGACGATAGGAATGAAGGGCTGGGAAAGGGGCGGAGGTAGAAGGGAAGAGGAAAACCGTATTTGGGCGGCAATAGTGCGAGGGGGGGGGCGTGCTAGGGGACATCATTTCCACCTCCTACAAGAGTGAGGATCGTGTGAAGGGGATCTCATCCGATTCTGTCGGCTTTGATTCCTTCTTGAGCCAATTGACCTGTTTCACCCGAACCTCTCTGTCCTTTATTACACTAGTCGAGACGCGTGTGTAGCCCGCGGGGGGACAGCAAAGACTGGCAGAGGAGAAGGGAAAGAAGTTGGGTGGGGAAAAAGACGAGGAGAGGAAAACAAAGGACTAAAAGAGACTACGGCTATGGAGAGAGACATTTGGAAGAGGACCAATTACGAGAGAATAATAATGGAGAATGTGAACGTCAAGGAGAAGGAAATATGGACACAAGCAAAGAAAAATTGGTTTGGATGAAAAATATCCGAAAAAAAATGAAGAGGAATCTAACACGCTCTCTCTCTCTTGTATTTCCTGACATTTACTTGAATGTTGTATTGAATGTTGTAAAGGAAATCGCTTTTGTCTCGCATCTGTTTCTTTTTCGTTTGGTGTCTGTTAGCAGATCCAACGGTGTCGGAGGAGTATGTAGCCTGAGTTAACTATTGATTGTTGCGTAGGTTAAAGAAAAGCTAGGAAACATTACAGTTGGTATTTTCATGTATTGAAATGTAAGAATACTAGATTTAATGGGTAAATTTTTATTGGTCATGGATTGTTTATGGAATATCTCTATTGGGTCTGTTTGATCAACTCGAATCGGATATATATATATATATATATATATATATATATATATATATATATATATATATATATATATATATATATATATATATATATATATATATATATATATTATCACAAATTATTTGTAGAATTGACAAATTTTTAAAGTTTCACAAATTATTTGTAGTATTGACATCAATTTTTTAAGTTTAGAAAGGTTAAGTTAGGTTTAATCTGGTTCTGGGGGTTATTTTTTAGTGATATTGCTTCTAGAGCAATCACGATCATTCGTTAGTATGAGGCCAAAGAAAATATCAGCAGTACTATTATAACTCCCATTTATCAAGTATTATAAAAACCTCCCACTCGTCTCTTGGACGGCGATTCCGCTGGCCTCGACATAGGTGCGTGCACATTCAATTTTTAAAGTAACTAGATGGATTTTCACGTTTCTTTTAACAATGTACACAGAGGAATAACTCACGCGTCTCCACCTATAAGTTCAGTGATAAACGCTCAATATTAACTATATTACAAGCTAAAATATGCCCATCCTTCTCCGATCAAGCCCCTCTCGCGATCGCTCTGAACATCACCATACAATCACAGATTTCTTCACTATTATATGTTGTATGGTGATTCTGAAGGCTTATTTGTATAGAATACCTCCTTCTTTAGCTATAGCTGGAAGGAAAATTGAAAAAAAAAGTCATCCAAGTAAATGAGAAATAATATAAAATTCGGGAACTTTTCCTCGTCGCTGAAGGAACCAGAGCTGCCAATCTATGTGAAAAGCCTAGTATTTACTAATCCGACGTTAGGACTTCCATGCAGTGTTTAGCGAACGCGACTGTGGGGTTAGTAAAACCATATACGACCGTGGGGCTTGCTGTTTGGTAATTACTAATACAACGTTTAAAAAAGTGGGCCATTGTCTGACGTTTCGACATGAACATGTGTCATCGGCAGTGACCTAAAAATAAAATTACTGCAGTTAAAAAAAAAAAAAAAGGTTGTTTAAGATATTAAAATGCTTTAAGCTAAAAAAAAAAAAAAAAATACAAAAATTATGCTGAAATGTTCCCAGCGTAATACAGCGTTGCAGGACTCACAGTGTCTCCGCACTGAATGAAACAGGCTGTGTAGTGGAAGGCACGTTCCGGCAGACTGACCTAAATTATCGCTAATCCGAGTATTAAGTAAGCGCGTGGTGCCCACACTCCCCACCTGGCAAGTGGGTCAGGTGAAACACCCACAGTCGACGAACGGAATTCAGCTGGCGTGCGCTCCTCAAAATGGAAATAGATGTTGATATTAATTATATTTATGGAAATCAAGCGAGATATCCTGTATAGATATTTTTTTTTTTTTCTTAAGATCTTTGGAGAACTTGGGAATTGACCAGATGCTGGTGAATTGCAAAACAAAATGTGTCCTGCAAGGCACATTGGTGCAGGTGCAGGTTTCATACTGACTCGCACATATCCAGAACATACGTTGATTTCTCGTCTTTGCGTGCAATACATTAACCAAAGGAAAAGAAAACTCGTGACTCAGTTATTTAAGCGTTCTTTTTAATTATATCAAAATTATTATACTTGTATAATTGATTTTGAATTTACACGTGAATAATGTTTATATCGAATTTGTAGATGAAACATTCTTGGATTATGCTGATGAGAATTTAAATTCTTGGTTTCTTTCTTTGTATACAGTACATACGGACTTTACAAAGTTTGCAAAGAGGTTGCGATGCGATATCTTTTATTGAATTTTAACGTGTTTTTTTATGTAGATTATGTGTTATTTCTCCCTTCCCGTGGTGATATTAAGTAACCAAGCCCGTTAATTCAGTATTTGATATAATTGTATAAGGAACGTTATCATCTGTCTACCTGGAAACTTGGCGAACGATTCCTGCTATGCTGTTGCCATCTTATATATATATATATATATATATATATATATATATATATATATATATATATATATATATATATATATATATATATATATATATATATATATATATATATATATATATATATATATATTATATTGTGTAGAAGGGACACCGGCCAAGGGCAATAAAAAAAAAAAACACTGAGATGCCGGTTCCCGAATAGGGGCCGAAGTGGTGGTCAAAAATTGAAGGATAAGTGTCTTGAAACCTCCCTTTTCAAGCTGTTCAAGTCATAGGAAGGTGGAAATACAGAAGCAGGCAGAGAGTTCAAGAGTTTCCCAGAGAAAAAGATGAATTATTCAGAATACTGGTTAACTCTTGCATTAGGGAGGTGGACAGAATAGGGGTGAGAGAACGAAGAAAGTCTTGTGCAGCGAGGACGCGGGAGGACGGGAGCCATGCAGGTAGTAAGATCAGAAAAGCAATTAGCATGAAAATAGCGGTAAAAGACAGCAAGAGATGCAACATTGCAGCGATGAGAAAGAGGCTGGAGACAGTCAGTTATAGAAGAGAGGAGCTGATGAGACGAAAAGCTTTTGATTCCACCCTCTCTAAAAGAGCGGTATGACTGGAATCTCCCAAGACATGTGAAGCGTACTCCATACATGGAGTATGCATATCCATGGACGGATAAGGCCCTTGTATAGAGTTAGCAGCTGGGGGGATGAGAAAAACTGGCGGAGACGCCTAACTTCATAGAAGCTGTTTTAGCTGGAGATGAGATGTGAAGTTTCAAGTTTAGATTATAAGAAAAGGACAGACCGAGGATGTTCATTGTAGAAGAGGGGGCCAGTTGAGTGTCACTGAAGAAGAGGGGATAGTTGTCTGGAGGGATGTGTCAAGTTGATAGATGGAAGAATTGAGTTCTTGAGGCACTGAACAATACCAAGTTTCCTCTGCCCCAGTCACAAATTTTAGAGAGATCAGAAGTCAGGCGTTCTGTGGCTTCCCTGCTGAACTGTTTATTTCCTGAAGGGTTGGACGTCTATGAAAAGACGTGGAAAAATGCAGGGTGGTTTCATCAGCGTAGGAGTGGATAGGGCAAGAAGTTTGGTTTAGATCATTGATGAATAATAGGAAGAGAGTGTGTGACAGGACAGAACCCCGAGGAACATCACTGTTAATAGATTTAGGAGAAGAACAGTGACCGTCTACCACAGCAGCAATAGAATGGTCAGAAAGGAAACTTGAGATGAAGTTACAAAGAGAAGGATAGAAGCCATAGGAGGGTAGTTTGGAAATCAAAGCTTTGTCCTAGACTCTATCAAAAGCTTTTGATGTGCCTAAGGCAACAGCAAAAGTTTCACCAAAATCTCTAAAAGAGGATGACCAAGACTCAGTAAGGAATATCACAGTAGAGCGGCCTTGACAGAACACGTACTGGCGATCAGATAGAAGGTTGTGAAGTGATGGATGTTTAAGAATGTTCCTGTTGAGGATAGACTGAAAAACTTTAGATAGGCATGAAATTAAAGCAATAGAACGGTAGTTTGGGGGATTAGAACTGTCACCCTTTTTAGGAACAGGCTGAATGTAGGCAAACTTCCAATATGAAGGAAAGGTTGACACACACACACACACACACACACACACACACACACACACACACACACACACACACACACACACACACACACACACACACACACACACACACACACACACACACACACACACACACACACACACACACACACACACACACACACACACACACACACACACACACACACACACACACACACACACACACACACACACACACACACACACACACACACACACACACACACACACACACACACACACACACACACACACACACACACACACACACACACACACACACACACACACACACACATATATATATATATATATATATATAAGAGGTGATCTGGCAAAGGAAAACAAAGAGAGCGAAAAAAAAAAAAGGCCCAGTGAGA
The DNA here is from genome assembly GCF_035594125.1 of Scylla paramamosain. Lineage (NCBI taxonomy): Eukaryota > Metazoa > Arthropoda > Malacostraca > Decapoda > Portunidae > Scylla > Scylla paramamosain. Next base: position 6,421,195 of record NC_087156.1, read on the forward strand.
GTACTAGTCCTAAATGAAAGGTCGAAAGAATCATCCAAAATTGGAGGATAAGTGTTTTGAAATTACCCTCTTGGAAGATTTCAAGTAATAGGAAGGAGGAAATGCAGAAGCAGGCAGGGAGTTCCAGAGTTTACCAGAAAAGGGAATGAATAATTGAGAATACTGGTTAACTTTTGTATTAGAAAGATGGACAGAATAGGGGTGAGAAAAATACAAAGTCTTGTGCAGCGAGGTCGCGGGAGGAAGGGAGGCATACAGTAAGCAAGATCAGAAGAGCAGTTACTGTGAAAAGAGCAGTAAAAGATAGTAAGGGATGTAATAGTGTGGCGATGAGGGAGAGGTTGAGTGCAGTCAGTTAGACGAGAGGAGTTGATAAGTCGAAAAGCTTTTGATTCCACCTTGTCTATTAGAGCGGTGTGAGTGAAACCACCCAGTATATGTGAAGTGTATTCCATCCATGGCCGGACACAAGCCCTGTACAAAATTCAGACAACCTCATAGAAGCTGTTTAAGTAGAGATGAAATGTGAAACTTCCATTTTAGATTGTAAGTAAAGGACAGACTGAGGATGTTCAGTGCAGAAGAGAGAGACAGCTGTGTCACTGAAGAAGAGAGGATAGTTATCTGCAAGGTTAAGTTAGGTTTTTGAGGTATTAAACAATACTAACTTTGCTCTGCCCCAATCAGAGAGATGAAAAGTCATGCGTTCTGTGGCTTCACTTTGTGAGTTGTTTAATTCCTGAATAACGTGAAAAATGCAAAGTGGTATTATCAGCGTGGGAGTGGATAGGACAAGTTTGGCTTAGATCATTAACGAATAATAGGAAGAGGATGGGTGACAGGACGAAACACTGATGAACACCACTGTTAATAGACTTAAGAATAGTGACCATCTACCACAGCAACAATATCACGGTCAGAATAGAGACGATATGAAGTTACAGTGAAGGACAGAAGCCGTAGGAGGGTAGTTTGGAAATTAAAGTTTTGTGCCAGATTTTATCAAGAGCTTTTGATATGTTTAAGGCAACAGCGAAAGTTTAACCAAAATCCCCATAGAGGGTGACCAAAATTCAGTAAGGAAGGCCAGGAGATCACTAGTAGAGTAGCCTCGACGGAACCCATACAAGTGATCAGATAGAAGGTTGTGAAGTGATAGACGTTTAAGAATCTTCCTGTTGAGGATAGATAAAACAAAAAAAAAAAAAAGTAGAGATGCAGGAAATTAAAGGAAAAGGACTATAGTTTGAAGGACCAGAGCGGTCACCCGCAGAAGACACCTGCCGAAACAATAATTATTTCCATTGAAGTCTGAAGCACTGGATCCGTTTCGTACTGGATCAGGGAATACTGTGAGCTCTGCAGTGGCCCAGCTGGAACCTCACTGAACGTTTCCCTTTGTATCTCACAACACTAGGGGGCAGTCACAGCCTACCCTCTAAAGACAACTTCACCAACAACTTTACATGCACCTAATGCATGCACACCCTTCACTCAAAATTTTAAATTTATCATGGCGACTCCTACACCAGTCTCAGAGACCCTGTCTGGGGAAGGGGACCATAAATGTTCCCAGGTCAGACTACTTTTCTTCTGGTGTTGATCGTAAGTGGCTTGACACCGCCCCTCAACTTCTTCTCTTCCCTTTCGCTGAGATCTCCATTCTTGGATACTTCAATGTTCACCACCAGCTTTGGCTTTCCTCTCCCATCACTGACCATCCTGGTGAACTAGCCGTTAACTTTGCTATCCTCCACGACTTAACAGCAACTGGTGCAACACTCTACCAGTATTCCTGACCGTCTTGGAGATACGCCCAACATTCTTGACCTTTTCCTAAACTTTAATCCTGTTTATGCTGTCACTCTGTCTTCTCCGTTAGGCTCTTCCGATTACAACCTCATATCTATATCTTTTTTCCTATTGCTCCAATTCCTCCTCAGGACCCCCCAAAGCGGAGGTGCCTCTGGCGTTATGCCTCTGCTAACTGGGGAGACCTGAGGAGGTATTATTTTGATTTTCGTTTTAACGACTATTGCTTCCGTGTCAGAGACCCACCTCTGTGTGCTGAGTGCATAACAGAGGTGATAGTGTCTGGTATGGAGGCGTACATTCCTCACTCTTCCTCTCGTCCTAAACCTTCCAAGCCTTGGTTTAACGCACCCTATTCTCGTGTTATGCGTGATAGAGAGGTGGCCCACAAAAGGTACTTGAGCCTTCCATCACCTGAATCTCGTGCACTTTATATTTCTGTCCGGAATCATGCTAAGTATGTTCTCCAACTAGCCATCAATAAAAAAAAAAAGTCATCAATTCATCAATAAAAAAAAAATTAGTCTTTCAAGATCTGACTCCCCTCGTGACTTCTTGAATCTAACCAAAGACATCTCCAATAACTTTGTTTCTTCATCTTTCACTCCTTTATTTCAACTTGATGGCACTTCTTCCATCTCATTTATCTCTGAAGCTAAACTCTTCGCTCAGGCTTTTTGCTAAAAAATCTACCTTGAATGATTCAGGGCTTATCCCTCCCTCTCTTCCATCCTCCAACTACTTTATAATACCCATTAAGGTCCTTCACTGTGATGTTTTCCATGGCCTCGCTGGCCTTAACCCTCAGAAGGCTTTTGGATCAGATGGGGTCCCTCCTATTGTTCTCCGAAACTGTACCTCCATGCTTGCACCGTGCCCAGTCAGACTCTTTCAACTGTATCTTTCAATGTCTATAAACATCTACCTTTTCTTCTTGCTGGAAGTTTGCCTACATTCAGCCTGTTCCTAAAAAGAGTGAGCGTTCTAATCCCTCAAACTACCTTCCTATTGCTTTGATTTCCAGCCTCTATAAAGTGTTTGGATCTCTCATCAACAGGAAGATTCCTAAACATATTACTCCAGAATTTTCTATCTGATCCCCAGTACGGGTTCCGTCAAGGCCACTCTACCTGTGATCTTCTGGCCTTCCTTACTAAGTCTTGGTCATTCTCCTTTAGGGATTTTGGTGAAACTTTGTGGTTGCCTTAGACATATCAAAAGCTTTTGATAGTTTGACACAAAGCTTTGATTTCCAAAGTACCCTCCTGCGGGTTCTATCCTTCTATCTGCATTTTCATCTCAAGTTTCTTTTTTTAATGTTCGATTGCTGCTGTGGTAGACGGTCACTTCTTCGAAGTCTATTAACAGTGGTGTGCCTCAAGGTTCTGTCCTGCCACCCACTTTTTCTCTTATTCATCAGTGATCTAAACCAAACATGTCTTCTTCATTCCTACGCTGATAATACCACCCTGCAATTTTCCACTTTTTTTTTTTTTTCATAGACTTCCAACCCTTCAGGAATTAAGCTACTCAAAAACGCATGACTTGTTATCTCTCTGAAATTTTCGACTTGGGCTAAGCAAACTTTTAGTATTGTTCAGTGCTTCAAAAGCTAATTCCTCTATCTATCAACTCGACAACCTTCCAAATACTCGTAACTATCCCCTCTTCTTAAATGACACTCATCTGTCCCCCCTCTTCTACACTGAACATCATAGCTCTGCCCTTTGCTTATTATATAAACTGAAAACTTCACATTTCATCTCTAGCTAAAACATCTTCAAATAAGTTAGGCGTTCTGAGTCGTCTCCGCCTGTTTTTCTCATCCCCCTACTGCTAACTTTGTACAGGGGCCTTATCCGTCCATGTATGGAGTATGCTTCACATGTATGAGGGGTTCCACTCATACCGCTCATTTAGACAAGGTGGCATCAAAAGCATTTTGTCTTATCAACAGTTTTCTAACTGCCTTCAGCCTCTCTCTCATCACCTCATCACTTTCTATCTTCTACCGCTATTTTCACACTAACTGCTCTTCTGATCTTGCTAACTACATGTCTCCTCTCCTCCAGCGGCCTCGCTGCACAAGACTTTCTACTTTCTCTCATCCCTATCCTGTCCACCTCTCTAGCGCAAGAGTTAACCAGTATTCTCATTAATTCATTCCCTTTTTTTCTGGTAATATCTGGAACTCCCTGCCTGTTTCTGTATTTCCTCATTTCTATGACTTAAGCTCTTTTAAGAAGGAAGTTTCAAGACATTTATCCTCCAATATTTGACAATCGTTTCTGATTCTGTCTGGGCGCTGGCACCTCAGTGAGCTTTTTTTTTTTTCTTGTAAATTTGTTGCCCTTGGGCAATTCTCCTATATTAAAAAATAAAAAAAATAAATAAGAACAGGCTGAATGTAAGGAAACGTCCAGCAAGAAGGAAAGGTACATGTTCATATATAGAATTGGAAGAGCAAGATGCAAGCACCATAAGCCTTCCGTAGGTTTAGGCCAGCGAGAGTATGGAAGACATCACTGCGAAGGATCTTAATGGGAGGCATGGGATAATCAGAGGGTGAAGGAGAGGGAGGAAGAAGCCCTGAATCATCCAAGGTAGAATATTTGCTAAGGTGTCAGCGAGATGCTCTACTTTAGAGATGTATGAGATGGCAGCGGTGCCATCAGGTTGCAAGATGAAGAACAAAAGTTGTTGGAGATAATTTTGGCTTGATGCCAGAAGTCACAAGCGGAGTTAGATCGAGAGAGATTTTGACAATTTTCTACTGATGAAAGAGTTTTTTTTTTTTTTTTTTCTTTGTTGGAGAACAGTCTTCGCACGATTTTTGGCAGAATTATAGATCCCATGAGATTCAGGTGATGGATGAGTCATGTCTGGTCTCAGAGAATCCATTTTTTTTCTTTCAGTTTAAATATATTTCGTACTTCTACTATATATCAAATCTTCCCATTTCCTGTTTATTTTTAATTTTGACGTTTCAGATTTCTATATTTAGAATTTTAATACGTCAAATATTTGCATTTCGCATTTTGCATTTTGATCGAGAAAATTGGGAATCCTAAAACTTGAAATGAAGAAAAAGATTGCAATTTAATGTTTCGAAATATCAAAATTCTAAATGTCAAAATCTGAAACATGTGAGAACATGGTCAGTGTGTGTGTGTGTGTGTGTGTGTGTGTAGGACGCACCTCATTTACATGTTTATGATGTATGTTTGCGATATTGCATGCATTTGCGACTATTTTGTGCACAGTAACATGTACTTGTGTCGTGACATCCCGGTTGTGTGCGAGCTTGTGTGCCTGTCTGTGCGTGCGTGCGTGAGTGCGTACGTGTGTGTGTGTTTGTGTGTGTGTGTGTGTGTGTGTGTGTGAGGCATAAAGAGAGAGAGAGAGAGAGAGAGTAGGGGTCAGAGGGCAGTGTGGTGCGTGCTTTAACCGAAATATTGTAGTAATTTCGCCCATGCAAATGGAGTGGCCGTGCCATGCAGCCATGAATATGAGTGCTGCTGTGTAATTGCTGATATGTGTATATATATATATATATATAGAGAGAGAGAGAGAGAGAGAGAGAGAGAGAGAGAGAGAGAGAGAGAGAGAGAGAGAGAGAGAGAGAGAGAGAGAGAGAGAGAGAGAGAGAGAGAGAAAAGCGGCGCTTTGTTGTTTGTCGGTGAAAAAAACGCGGCGTATTCATGAGGCGCAGCGCTGGCCTCTGATGCCCAAAAAATGACAACTGCCGGTAAGGGTCTCTCCGACTTTCATGATTTTTGGGCTACTTTCGTTTGCCTTTTTCGTTTTTTTTTTTTTTTTCTCTCTCTCTCCCTCTCTTATTCAGTGGATCGTTAAAGCTCTCGTTCAAAGCTTCGACGAGGAATGTTACTGATTCACCTCTTTATTTATTTTTCCTCCTGCTCGTACCTGCGTAGAATAATGCGTGTTTGTGTTTGGGTGTGGTGATATTCATCAGACCTTAAAATTGGTAAAAGAAGATGCTGCGGGTGGTTAAAAGCGCATCTATATTATGAGGTATTAAAAGACCACACCTTACTCGCCTTGAAGCCCCGGGGGAGTGAGATAGCCGAGCCTTGTGTTCCGGAGCCTCATTAGTAAACCTACCGTGGCTTCCAACAAAGGAGACCAAATAGAAAGGTGACGAAGAATTTTAATCGAGGTTTCCAGGACAAAGGATTCACGTCTTTTCTTGTTTTACTTATTTATTGTTTTCGTCTTGGTGTTTTGTTGGAGTGTTGTGTGTGAAGTCGCTGCGTCTCCTGAAGTGAAGCAACACGGGGAAAGTGGTCTCGGTGATTCTGTTTTTGAAGGCTGTTGTCAGTAGTGTTTATGCTGTTGGTGTGACGGATGATGGCGGCGGTGGTGGTGTTTTGGATGTGCTGTGAAATTTATTCTTCATTGTTTTTTCTACTTGTCATCGATTGAATGCCTTCCATCCAATCGTTCATCTTTGCTTATAATGTGCAGTATTTTACTTTTTTTCTACAGCATGACAATAAAAGGTGCAATAAAAGCCCATTTGGTCCTGGCGTGTGTTTGGCACAATACACAGTTAAAACTCTTTTGTCTTTTCACGAGGATCAATTATGTTTACCAGCCTCACCATAAGCAAAAAATATTAGTAAATAAGTAAGATATGAAGAGATACTAGATTTTATGCTTGTCACTTTACAAGGACGTGAACTTCAAAGCGAACCACCGTATTTAAATATCAAAGTTGAAACTCACCAGTATTGAGAGATGTCAGATATTAATTCTCTGCCTCGCCACGAAATAGTAACAGAAAGATAGAGAGCAGAAGTTGACATGAATGTGCAGAGTTCTTCATTTCCTTTTCCTCCCTTTCCCAGTTAGCTGTGGATTAAGAAGTTGCTTGTGTTTGTCAAGTGTAATAAAAGGATCCTTTACTAATCATGACGGATTTCGAGTGATTTCAGATGCTTACACACACACACACACACACACACACACACACACACACACACACACACACACACACACACACACACTTAATAGCTGCAGTGAGGGCAAGAACGTGACAATCACCACACACCGCACATCACAATCCTCACAACATAAACTATACTCTACGTACATTTTTAAATTACATTGTCCTTGTATTTTGTTAGAACCTTTGTAAAACTAGATCTATGAGCATCTTTATGACAACTAAGTTTTCCCGACGTGCTGTCACGTGGTGTCATGCATAAACGACCTTTGTACAGTGTTGTACTGCGAGGCTCAGGACAGTATTCTGAAACGTGTCTGTCCTCACTTCCATTACTCTACATTATTTAAAAAGACACGGGTTTTTAAGGGTGTTGGTATGGTTTCAGTGAGAAATTAACAAGATTTCTGCATTGTTAACAGCAGAAATACTCTTGAGAACCAGCTAATCATATTTGTGGCCTTTGAAATGAATTGTGGTGAGAGAGCAAAGCTTTTCTGAATACTGGTGTCAATCTTCTCTCCCTCAGAGGCACAGAGGCTGAGGTGCGAGGGAATGGGTGTCAGCTTGTGTAGACGCCTTGCCTTCGCTACCGATCGTTAATAATAATAATAGATGCCTGGAGTATAAGTAGATAGACGGTGCTGGTGATCCTGGCCCATGTCTATTATATCGCCTCTTTTGACACAAAGTAGCATAATGACTGGTGGTGGTCTTTAAACTTAGACCATTTTAACCGCGCGGTACCTGATTCATGTAAGGAGAGTCATGCGCGTGTAATTGAGTGGCTAAGTTCATGGTGGCTTCATGATTTTGCTTCATGCGGTAGGAGAGGAGTGAAGGTGACTGGAGAAGTTACGGCAGCACATGGGGAATGATCGCACCTGGTTTGTGATAAGAGAATGTCGAAGAGACTAAAGCTAAAGGTATATAAATCAATGGTCATATCAATAATGATATATGGAACAGAAACATGGGCACTAAAGAAAGCAGAAGAGAAGTTGGAAAAAACAGAGATGAGAACGATGAGTCACAGAGGAAGATGCACGGGACAGGAACAACTGGAGGAGACTCGTACATAGCGACAACCCTTCACTCCGGGGAAACGGCGAAGGATGAGAGGAGAACAAGCGCAGCGCGGAGGATAGGCAGAACTCCAGTGCCAGGCAGTCCACCAATCTCCCTCCCGCCAGGTGGTGTGGGCGCTCCTCTTGACTCAGATGTGGTGCTGTGACGCATCTTCCCACGCACCGAGGAGTCTCCCTTTCCCTTAGAATCTGTGCCGAGGTAAAATATGTGGTTAACGTTCAGTGTTTTATCAGAGGGTGTTTGGAGGCGTGAAATTAGCCTTTACGCGGCCTCTTTGATATTCTTAAGCGCCTCTGCCGAGACTCTCCTGTGGCTGCGAGGCGGACGCTCTCCATTAATTTAATCTTTTTTTGCTATGCTCACTCGTACGCTATGAATATGTGATGCTGCGATCGCATATATCTCTGTGAGGCCCAAACAGACGATTTTGCATGCTCAGGCTAATGAGTGAAAGGCTGGTATGAAGGAGCATTTATTTCATGCATCTCTTACTTCAGATTCATTTTGTAGCTTATCGTAAACAACCTCGTAGGGGAAAACAGATCTGCGCGTGTTTGCTCTTCCATTGTAACCTTTCGTGTTCCGTAAGTTGATGGTAAACTAATCAGCTGAAAATAGATAAATAAATAAAATAAATGGGTAGCTTGAATTTTGAAGGTGAACAAGACAAACACCTTTAACTTTACTGGTGATCAACAGGTAAAAAACATCAGTTAAGCTGTTGTTTATTCTTGCGTTGAGATCCTTTGTATTCCATTACTTGTTGATGGTAAACTGAAATGATGAAATCGTAAAAAAAATCAGTTAAGCTGTTGCTTGTTCTTCCATTGAGATCCTTTGTGCTTCACGATTTAGTTAATGATGAACTAATCAACTAAAAAAAAAAAAAACAGAGAAAAATATCTTGAATCTCGAAGGTGAACAAATAAATGCCTTTACTATTACTCGTGATCAAGCCGTAAGGAAAATCAGATATACGTCCATTTATTTCTGATCCTTTGTTGATGCTGAACTAATCAAGTGAAAAATAAATGAATAAATAAATAAATAAATATATATATATATATATATATATATATATATATATATATATATATATATATATATATATATATATATATATATATATATATATATATATATATATATATATATATATACCTTGAATCTGGAAGGTGGATAAGAAAGCATCTTTTAGCTTTACTCGTGATCAACCTGAGTGAATATAAAACAGTGGCAGTGAGTTAGCGTGGATCTGTATTGCGCTTAATGAAGGTGTCTCGTCTCAGTTCCCCCAGGTGAAGACTCTGGTGACTTGTGTTGACAGCAGCTGATTTCCAGGTCACCAACTCACTTGTCGGTATTTTCCTCTATTTTTTGTTGTTGTGTGTTTCCTAGAATTGCTTGTCAGGAAGGCTCGTTTTTATGGCTTTCCACATTCTCTCTCTCTCTCTCTCTCTCTCTCTCCTCCTCTCTCTCATCTCTTCTCTCTCTCTCCTCTCTCTCTCTCTCTCTCTCTCTCTCTCTCTCTCTCTCTCTCTCTCTCTCTCTCTCTCTCTCACTCACACACACACACACACACACTTTCCATTTAATAGCTACAGCCATATTCCCAGTGCACACCATTTTATTATCTTTGATCGCCACTTCTCCGCATTATATATTGTTAATTTCTTCTGCTATGTGTATCTTTACTCTCGCCTTTTATCTCTTGCCTTTATTCCGGCCCATCTATTACCACTCAACCTTCCCTCCATTTTCTATCATTTTTCCCTCTCTTCTTTATTATATTCGTATTTTTGCTCTTTCCCTTTCTCTCTTCCATCGCTTCCTGATTCTCATCTCTCCCATCTTTTTAAATTTTTCATTATTTCCTTATTCTTGTGCCTCGTGCCGTACTGAATCTTCTCATTTTTCCTCCTCCTCCTCCTCCTCCTTCCTCCTCCTCTCCTTCCTCCTCCTCTCCTTCCTCCTCCTCCTCCTCCTTCCTCCTCCTCCTCCTCTCCTTCCTCCTCCTCCTCCTCCTCCTCCTCCTCCTCCTCCTCCTCCTCCTCCTCCTCCTCCTCCTCCTCTCCTTCCTCCTCCTCCTTCTCTCCTTCCTCCTCTCCTTCCTCATCCTCCTCCTCCTCCTGCCCTTCCTCCTCCTCCTCCTCCTCCTCCTCCTCCTCCTCCTCCTCCTCCTCCTCCTCCTCCTCCTCCTCCTACTACTACTACTACTAGTACTATCACTACTACTACTACTTCTACTACATTCCACTTCCATTACGTCTCTCTCTCTCTCTCTCTCTCTCTCTCTCTCTCTCTCTCTCTCTCTCTCTCTCTCTCTCTCTCTCTCTCTCTCTCTCTCTCTCTCTCTCTCTCTACCTTTCCTTCTTCACTTCTCTCTTAGACTAGGCAATACCAGGAAGAGTAGTTGGAGGGAGGGAGGGAGGGAGGGAGAGGGGAGAGAGGGAGGGCCACTCCACCCAAACTCCGGCAAATTATCCCCCCAGATTCCCGTAATTCCCGTTGTCATTCCCATTCTCACAGCTGGTCTGGAACATGGCCGGCCCGGGGTAAAATCGAGAGAGAGACAGAGAGAGAGAGAGAGAGAGAGAGAGAGAGAGAGAGAGAGAGAGAGAGAGAGAGAGAGAGAAATTTCACTCGTCTTCCACATTTCACACGTTTGCTTTTGTTGCTAGTGGTGTATTTCTGTTTATAATTCGCTTCACTTACCCAAGGTTTTATCGCGGCCAGGTAACGCCAGGTGAGTCCCGTGGCCCGCTCATTAAGGCGAGACAGGTGTACACTTCAAAGGTACCTGTGAACATAATCGTCTACTTTGATGTTAGTAAATGTACCTGCTATTAAACTGAATGCGCGACTGATAAACATTCCTTTCAGTGGGGATGTATTGCATAGAGGAAGAGGGAGAGAGAGGGAGAGGGAGAGGGAGAGGGAGAGGGAGCGATGAGGGGAAGAGAAGCCGATTTCAAAGCACGTGGGTGGAATGGGCGGGAAAGAGAACTCGTAAAGGATCTCTTTATGCTTTAAGAGAAACTTAGAGTTCTGAATATTAAGCAACTTACTTCATCATCATCCGCTTTCCGCCTGTCACACCTACCTACCTGTCTCCTCCTCCTCCTTTTTCTCCTCCTCCTCCTCCTCCTCCTCCTCCTCCTCCTCCTCCTCCTCTTCTTCTCTTTCTCTTCCTTCTTCGCTTACTCCTCTAACCTGACCCATCTTCTCGGTTTATCTGCAGTCGAGACGCGCCCTTCAGCCGGCCCTTCACATCCAATCCTCGAGAATCTGAAGACCTCACTGATCCCCCGAAGTTTGCTGGAACAAATATGGCGTTTGGGGGAGTCGTGAGGAAGGGGGGTGGGGGGGCGGGAGGGGGAGTGTCAGGGTGGAATAACGGAATAGAAGAGGGATTTTACGAGGATAAGGAGATGGAGGAAGTTCTTGGGGTGGGGGTGGTATAGGAGGATATGAGACTTCTCGAAAGGGTGTTAGAGATGGAAAAGATGGGGAAATGAGAGTTTTTGAAAGGAAGGAAAGGGGTGGAAAGTGAAGGAACTGTGGGCAGTGCGTCTGAGTGCCTGAGGGAAAGGTGGCTGTGTGGGGGAGACACGGCGGGAGGGAGAGGGTGAGGAAGGATCGAAGGCCTGTCTAGGAGCTGCGGGTGACGCGGGTGTACCTGGTGGAGTCACTCTGGAAGGTGACAGGCAGGTAAACAGAAAGGTGGGATATTTAATGGGATTTTATGGCTGAGGGCTGAAGAAGGAGGCGGGAGGGAGGCAACATGAAAAAGAGGGACACGAAAAACGGGAGAAAAAGAAGAAACGACAACTTTGAGAAACACTCATGAGATATTCAACGATGAGGCGAAGTGCAAGAAAAGATAAATTAGAATGTAAATGTAATCAAGAGTCTCGTCATAAGGTCGCTGCAGTTCCAATTTGCATGCTAGAAAGATGACCTTTTGATGCGAGGTCGATGCATAAGCCGCACACTCGAATAGGACCTCGATGTATTCCCTGAGACTAGCCATGACCTCCTGGACCGTATTCCGAAACACTTCTGCGCCGCTCCTCCACTATTTTCAAAAAGCCTCTACAGTAGTTGAAGTTACAAGGGTTCTTTAGAGTGTGTTTACGGTTCTAGTGACATATTAATAAGATTTCTGCATTACTAACAGGATAAACACTCGTGAGAATCCGGCAAATCATCTCTGTTGACTTTGAAAATAGTTATGATGAGAAGGCAAAGCATTTCAGAATATGGGCCCATGTTTGGCTTCTCCTACATCGCTGCTGCTGCTTCGCATTTGTCACTCTTTTATCTCTCTCTCTCTCTCTCTCTCTCTCTCTCTCTCTCGCTCTCTCTCTCTCTCTCTCTCTCTCTCTCTCTCTCTCTCTCTCTCTCTCTCTCTCTCTCTCTCTCTCTCTCTCACACCACTGTATCCATCTCACACCTTTCCATTTCATCCCCTCTTCCTTACCAGCCACCCGCAGAACAATGACAGTTTGACCTCCTGATGAATTGTCGAGTCTCCCCTGTCATTTTTCGGGTCGCGATCTTCGTTTTCTTTGTCTTAGCGGGACAGGGAACAACAGAAGAGGCAAGGAAAGGCCGAGAGACGAGTGATGATGCCAAGAGAAGGCTCCGGAAGAAACAATGAGTGGCTGACAGAGAAATACTGAGACTTGTAGAGAAATGGAAGGAAAGGCTGTGAAAATTTTGACAAGGCATCACTAAGGCACTGGCACACAACGATAAGACTGTGTGAAACAGTGACGGAATGTTCGTCTTTATGACATATTTCAAGATAACATTGGTCTGCGATGTGATGGAAATAATGGAAATCAAAGGGCATAAACTATTAATGCTACTATTATCATCACACCTCATCTCGAATAATGTTGTTTATTTCTGGACTCCATATTACAGGAGGGATGTGAATTGTATGTTAGTCAGTACAGAAGAGAATGATTAAAAACGCACAAGAGATGAAAAATTTTCTTTACGAGAGGAGATTAAACCATTTGAATTTACATTCGTTAGAGTGATGTGATAGAGATATTCAAATGCTGGAAAGAGATATAATAAGGATGATCTAGACAAAATCATTCAAAATATCCCTAGGGTTAGTAATCGGGATATGTCAAGAGGCAACAAGTTCAACTATAGATTAAGATGAAATGGAAAAAATGTCATTCTTGAATAGAAATGAAAAAAATGTCATTCTTGAATAGAATGCTAGACGACAGGAGTGATTAGTTCTTAATACCGAGTCAACAGGAAACATTGAAGGATTAGATTAAATAATGGATGGGAATGATAGATGGACTTACATAGGCATGTTTATGGCTGCCATGTGTAGCCTTACTGGCTCCTCTCACCCTTGTTTTCTTATATTCTTAACTACCACCACCACCACCACTACCACTACTACTACTACTACTACTACTAGTGCTGCTGCTACTACTACTACTACTACTACTACTACTACTACTACTACTACTAGTGCTGCTACTACTACTACTACTACTACTACTACTACTACTACTACTACTACTACTACTACTACTACTACTACTAGTGCTGCTGCTACTACTACTACTACTACTACTACTACTACTACTAGTGCTGCTGCTACTACTACTACTACTACTACTACTACTACTACTACTACTACCACTACTACTACTACTACTACTCGATATTTGATAGAGAACCTTATCACAAACCGCGTAAGGGCCCAACAGGTCTGAAGTTGCTTGTTCTTCCTTTGTATTCCTTTGTTTACTAGTAATACGCATGTTAACACTGTCATTACTGCCCATCACCTATCATGACTCCCCTATTTTCTGGCGAGTGTGGAGGAATGCGAAGAAGCTGCACCCGTGGAGAAATATGATGAATGTATCCTTTTAGTTGCAAGTGCGCAAGTAATTTCATACCCGCGAAACACATTGGAAGATTTCTTGACAATCCTTACACAAGTCTTGCTATTTAGACCATCTGCAGGAGAGAAATTGGGGAGATTTGTTGCAGCAGGAGAGTGCGAGCAAGACCATGGCGGAGAGAGAGCGAATGTGTAGAGGCAAGGCGAGCTAGGCAAGGAAGATAAAGGTCGAAGTACACAAAGGTTTGTAGAGATGAGGGTGACCTGACGAGCTTCACTTCACGTCCTTAGGCTACTGGGGGTGTTCTGGGGACGCTTAAGATGGGAAAGTTTCTCTCTCTCTCTCTCTCTCTCTCTCTCTCTCTCTCTCTCTCTCTCTCTCTCTCTCTCTCTCTCTCTCTCTCTCTCTCTCTCTCTCTCTCTCTCTCTCTCTCTCTCTCTCTCTCTCTCTCTCTCTCTCTCTCTCAACTGTGTGTGTCTGTCTGTCTGTCTGTCTGTCTGTCTGTCTGTCTGTCTGTCTGTCTGTCCTTAAGAGAGCAGAGTTGGGTACACTTCTGTTCGCCAGGAGTCACGAGGAGCAGCCTTTCCCTTGACATCATTGGGCATCAACTTCTGTCGTGCTGTCTCTCCTTCTTGTGTAATTTTTCATGTTGAATTGCATCCACAGATTTCGAGTCTCGGTAACTGTTTATTACTGAAAGGGTACACTGCTGATATGCGCCATTTTTTCTGTGCTGCTTTCATAATTGCAAAAAAAAATATAAAAATCAAATAATCTGTTAATCATTATTTTTCTTACATGTATTATTAAGCATCATTATCCACCGTACCTAAGATTTCTTTCTTTAGTCTTTAATAAATACGTAATGTGATTTTTTGCGTATAATGAAAAGTAAACATCGGTGCGCTTCTTGGAGGCTGAGAGGAGAGAGGGAGGACTTCGATATGTTGGGGACGAGGATTAGCCTGCGAGCTGCGGCAGTTGTGAGAGCCGGGAAGAGCACTCCATCTTGACTTTCCAAACACTTGTCGGACTTCCCCCTCTGTCACCACTATGATTACTTCACTAAAGGGGTCGCCTGCATTATTGTAGACGTCATCCGTTTGTCTTTCTGAAGGGGCTGTTCTGACACGGAGGCGGCACTGCAGGGATGATATATTTTGCTAGCGGGGGAGATCGAGGGCCGCAGCCAAAGGGCGCGAGGAAAATCAATGCAGACGGTGTTTGCCTTCGAGCAGAGAACAGGGAGAGTAGCGGGAACTGGCGTCAGGAGGGAGGAGGTAAGAGGCGGGGAGGCGTTCCAGGATGCTGCGGTGCTGTATGAGTTTCGTGGTAAACAAACAGCCTAGATTTTTTTTTCTTGTGTGTGTGTGGTATTGTTGATGGTGTTCGTGTGAGGTTCCTTTACTGGGAGGCAAAACAGGCAACCCCCAGTGGCCCTTTCTTATACATGGGTCTTTGTCACAAGACAGAAAAAAAAAAAAAAAAAAAATCTGACCACTTGATACCAGAAAAATCTGCACATAAAAC
This sequence comes from Scylla paramamosain, assembly GCF_035594125.1. Taxonomy (NCBI): domain Eukaryota; kingdom Metazoa; phylum Arthropoda; class Malacostraca; order Decapoda; family Portunidae; genus Scylla; species Scylla paramamosain. Next base: position 6,436,486 of record NC_087156.1, read on the forward strand.
AAGTGATCAGAAAGTTATCCTTCTGTGTGTTCATCTTTGTATGTACTAGACTGAGCTGCTCTTTGAAGTGTGACAGCCGGGACAGTAGCCATGCCTTGTCTGTTAAAATGAAAATACAGAGGAGGTGGTTCGCAGTCACCGTCTGTCCTTTCTAGTCACTTTTCAAGATACGCTGGGAGCAGTGCCGCGGAATGTGCAGTCAAGCCGTGCTCCCTCCACCACAGGGGAACACACTTCAATAGACAGAAAAAAAAAAAAAAACTGTTCACACGTGAAGGTCAAACAGGCCAGGTAAGGCCGACTGACCTGCTGTCTGTGATGCACCTGAAAGAAAAATATTGTTGCGAAACAGATAGAGACCGTCATCCAAGAGTTACTAGTTTTTTATAACACGGTACTTTGCCGGCTCTTACGTGTAGCTTTCTGTCATTTGAATTTTTAGATACGTGTTCTCCAGTGTATATTCAAAGAAAAGGTTTCTGAGGTATTTTAATGTATTATTTTAAAATTACATATATTTGCTAAGGCTGAATACTGAATCACCAAGAGATTCATTATATTGTGTTTCATGTTCGCAAGTCTTCTGCACTTGTTGATTCTCGAGGGCGTGGGCTGCTCCTCAGTGTTACAAAGGCCTTGCGTGTTCCGACCATTGCGGCTGACGATACAAAGCATTCACCATCTTAATCTTACTCAACATTATTCTTAACAACACTGATAATAAAAACTTTACTACTACTACTACTACTACTACTACTACTTTTTGTTATTACTGCTGCTGCTGCTGCTGCTGCTGCTGCTGCTGCTGCTGCTGCTACTTCTACTTCTACTTCTACTTCTACTACTACTACTACTACTACTACTGCTGCTGCTACTGCTGCTGCTGGTGCTGTTGCTGCTTGCAAAAACAACAACAACAACAACAACAACAATAATAATAACAATAATAATAATAATAATAATAATAATAATATTTATAATAATAATAATAATAATAATAATAATAATAATAATAATAATAATAATAATGACACTATATTTTAATTAACGAATTTTAAGTATTCCCTCTGCCAACGCTTCTATCTGTTTTTTACCTGAGACAAGCAGGTAGGTATACGTATGTATGAAGTCAGGTTTTTCTAAGTAAGAGAGACTGTTGTAATCGCTCTACTAATTACTTTTTAACCTTATCTAAAAGTCTTAAATCTATTCTCAGTAGGAAAACTGCCAGACACCACCTTCTATCACGTCATTTTGCATCAGATCAATAGTGTGGCTCCCTCTGAAGGCTCTGTTTGTAGCTGTCTATCCTTCACTGAGTCACGGGGGGCGATGGCGAGCCACTCACACCATTCCCACACTTGATGAAACTTATGCTCATATAGTCATTTTTGTTTCTTTGACTACGTGATTTCAATTTTTCACTATTCACCGGATCAGTATTTTCACTTTGCTGTCTTGAATGAGCGGCCTTAATTCTTTGCCTCTTCCTCTGCCTCCCTGCTGAAGACTTATTTCTGTCTTCACTTGTTTCTCTCATCATTTCAAAAGCTTATTCAGTTTTGTAGTCCGCTCTATCTTGAAAATTCCAGGACATTTTGCCTTATTATGTTCTAGATATTTATAGCCAGTCTTTCACGAGATGAACATCAACAGACTTTATGAAATGATTATCATAGTATACTTAGAATTATACATTCTAAAAACGGCTTTCTACCAGTCTCCTTTTACACTTGGAGAATTCAAGATAGAGAACATCGTCAGACTGGAGCACACACATTGTTATGGTGATGCTGTCGAGATTTCTATCGTCGTGGTTGCCACCGTCGTCTCATCTTCGTCATCTTTTATCTCAGAAGTTATGTTGGTCCCTTTTGCATCTGTCTCATTCAGGGTGCTTTCTGGGTCCATGGCGGCCACCCAGTCCTCCCTCAGTGACTCCTGCATGAGGGGGGAAGGGCGGAAGCGAGGGTGCGGATGCCCATCTCGTGGTGGCTGCGACTCATGCTGGAACCTGACGAAGCTCGGACCTCGCGTTGGATAGAAGGGACTCTGTCTGTGGAGTTCCTGATGCCAACTGGCGGGTGGCTGTGAGTGTGGGTGTGGGGGGTGTCCTGTAGGTGGCCTTGAGTGGAATGTGTCATATGAAGAAAATAAACCCTCCACACCTCCATCCTGGGCGGGAGGTTGGTCAGTTGTCTGTTGGTAATTTCCTCCGAGGACGACATTCAGATACTTGATTTTCTCTTCGTCTGGAATATTGTTGTGGAAGCCGAACATGTTGGTCAGTCGAGTGATGCCGCCGGTGTGAGCTGCTGTTTCTGTCCTATACGGGCGATGGACTGATGGTGCTGAGGAATCATCATGAAAGGCTTGATCCTGCCTCACGTGCTCCTGATACTCGTCCTGGCCGTGCTTGTTGTAGTAATCATTGTGGAAGGCGTATTCATCATTAGAGACATCGGGGTTGTATTCAATGCGAGAGTGAAAACTGGAGTGGCCATGGTGGTGGCCTTGGTCATGGTGATGGTCGTGGTGATGGCCGTGGCCTTGGTCATGGTGGCCATGGTCCGTCACGTCCTCCATGAAGTTTAAGAAATTGTCCTCCGCAGCGTACATGACGTGTGACCAAGAGTCCGCCATGTGTGTCACCATCCTGGAGGAAAAAAAGAAAAACAATAAGTAACCTTAAACGCGGCATTGTTTTAGATTCCATCATAAAAGTTTCATTATGCACCAAGTGTGAAATAAATTCAGAAACTTTACCGGCCCCCACATCCCTTCTTAAGTTAGTTCTAATGCTATTTATTTTAAAAACGCAGCCAGGATGACAGAATATAAGTTAATGGGATAACTTTTCAAAGTCACTGCCGCTCTTCTTGTTTGGGTAGAGGAGGATGAGGATGATGTAGAGGCCGAGCATGAGGAAGGGCCACCCGAAGAACACAACGGCGGCGATGTGAGCAGAGAACGAGTTGGTGTCAAGACCCAGGACATTGTCGAGCAGCGTCTTCTGAGGGAAACTCAGGAAGAAGGTGCGAGGGATGATGGCCCACAGCCGTGTGAAGTCCTTGCTGTAGGGAGGAAGGTGGTCAGGCTTGACGGTCAGCTACCCTGATTCCCTGTGTCGTGACCCAAGGCCTTTGTACATTAATTACCATGTCACTTTCAAGACAATTTTTTCCCCCTACGCGCAAGGGATACTGGGCAAGGGAAAAAATAAGTAGACTATAAATAATAATAATGATAATTTAAAGAAAAATAAACCCTCGTCGTAGAAAGGTAAGTCATAAATGAGATTATTGATAAAGGAACTATTACTAAACAGTGGGATGGATTTGTCGATGTACTATAAGAAAACTAGAGTTGTGAAGATGAATTTGGTTAACATGAGGTTTTTTTTTTTTTGTGCGTTATGATTGAAAATGGTGTATGCATTAGACAATCCACACTTTTTTGTCATCTTAATCATGCTTGATTTGGAAATATGAACTTCCAATTTATTTAATACTTTA
>NC_087156.1:6445000-6452500 GCF_035594125.1 Scylla paramamosain
TATTATTTAATTTTATTCTTCTTCAAGGTGTTTTTTGCTTACTTTACTTGAACACAATTTGATCATTCCTGCACTCACCCGTCATGATCGCCAGCAGGATGACGTAGAGAGTGCTCATGATTCTCTCCCGGCGCCTCCTCTCCATGACTCCTCTGAATCACTGATCAATCCAAACACACACACACACACACACACACACACACACACACACACACACACACACTCGGGACGGTCAAATTTCTTTCTTTTCTTCTTTTTTTTCTTTGTGGTTATATGACCATAAATTTTCAGGAGTTTCCCTTTTTTCCGTCTAATTTAACTTTGATTAGTTTTTATTCGTTTCCCTTCACAACCTGAGCTGCTTCTTTTCTACTTTCATAAAATACTTTTTTTTCTCTCACAACTTAGATTATTTCTGTATTTTTTCTTTCTTTCTCTTATTTGTTTTAGCGCAGAACTGAGGCTTCTTTCCTTTGTTTGTTTGTTTTTTTTCTCTCTCTCAAATCACGGTTTTATTTTGCTCAAACTTTATCTTTTTTTTTTTTTTTTGGACACGAAATTTCCCCTCTGCTCTGTTTGTTTTGTCACATCACTCACAAACACACAAAGATATGCATTCACAGTCCTGCTACACTTTCAGTATCGCTTCACTTAAGTCAGTACAGTTTCCTTTCTTCTTCACTGTTCCATATATGTCTTGTTTATAGCTATTTCACTCTCGTAGTCTAGTAGTCACAATTACTATCGTTATCTACTTATTATTACATTGTAGGCTTTCTTTCATTTAAGCTTAGTTGAAGAACTAAAAGCCTCAGTTGCTCTTCTTCCAGCGGCGTAAGTTTAAGTAGCGGTGTATTGTGTTGAGGAGTCGTGGAGGGAGAGGAGCGGCTGCGGTGAGGTGCGGTGTTGTGGCGGCGAAGAGAGGCAGAGTAGTGGCGACAATGAGCATTCCTGCCATACGCCATCCTCTCTTAATACTGACCCACATCCCTCCTCCCACCACCACCCTTTCCCCTTCATTACGTATACTTCATCTCCCTTGTTCTATTCTCTCTCCCTCCCTCCCATTCCCTTCCTCTATTTGCTTTTCCCACCTTCCTACTTCTTTCCTACTCTCTTACCTATTCTCCTCTTTCATTTTTTTCCCTTTTTCTCTTTTTTTCTCTTTCGTTCATTCACGTCAGATCATCATCCCAAGTCTTTCTTCTTCTTTGCATCTCGTCGTCTCTCCTGTCTTCTCTGTTCTTTTCCTCCTCTTTATTTTTTCATCCCAAATCTTCCTCCCCTTTTCTTTGCCTTCCGTTTTCCTTCCTTCCCCTTTATTTTTTTCATCCAGAATCTTCCTGTCTTTTATATATTTCTCCCATCTCTTTTGTCCTCTCTTTTCCTTCCCTTCCCTTCCCTTCATTTTTTTCATCAAATCTTCTTCCCCTTTACACACTTCTCCCCTCTCTCCATTACCCATTCTTTTCCTCTCCTCTTTACTTCTTCATCCCAACTCTCCTCCTCCTCTCTACGCACTCCCCTTCCTTCCTTCCTCTCCGCCTCCCCTCCCCCCCAACACTCATTCTCACGTACCGTTTCTCCGAGAGGTGAGCCTGTCAGGTAATGGGCAGGTTAAGTCCGCGGTAATTACACGGTTGGGAGGCATATGAGGCAGGTTTTCTCTTCACACCTGCTAAGTGAAAATTTTTGTTACCCTTTTTTTTTTTTTGAAGCGGTCTTACAGTTATCATGTGTATAATTTTCTTTGCCTGCATAGTAATGTTGGTATTTAAAGTGTTCTCGTTTTTTTTTTTTTTAACAGCCGTAGAAGTTGTGTTCTAAGTGCATATTGTTATCTTCGCACTGTCTCCTGGATTAAATTTGTATATCTTGCGGTGGTGAGGATGATGATAGAGATGGTGATTGTTTGAGATGCAGGTGGCTTTTTGTGTGTTACTGTGGTGTTAAGTCATGTTTTCTTTTTTTTTTCCACTTGTATCTCTTGTAACACTTTTTTCCACTTGTACGAGTATCTCTTGCAATGGTAGTGACGGTGACTGTTTGAGATATTGGTGGCATTTGTTCTCGCCGCCTGTGTGGTTATGTACAGGTAGTTAACATTATACTCAAAGTTTTATAGCACCTTCAGCTAGTAATAATAATAATTATGGAAGTAGTGGTGGCGGGTGCAGTAATGAAGGAGTGGTTAGTGTCTGAAATATTTCCTGCATTTATTATCGTTGTCTGAGAGGTAACGGTGATAGCCTGTATTATTCACAAGCATCTTACTATTATTATTATCTGGTTTTTACCTAGTACTTGTAATAGTGATAATGGTGCTGGTGATTATTGTCTGAAATATTGTCAGCATTTGTTCCTGATGCGTACAATAGGTGGTTGTGGTGCTAGTGTTCATAAGCTATAATTTTCGTAGGCCAAGGAACGTTAAGATGAGATGAAACACGAAAGGGAAAGAAAGAATACGCGACAAAAAGAATGGAAGAAGGGAGAATTAATGATAGTATTTATTTAAGTAAAGTTTATAAGATTTATCACGTTCCCTGAAAGCCACAAGTGTCTCTTAAGACAAATGCAATCAGGGACGCAAAAAGGATCATGCAACATAGCCTCGTACTCCGAAGCCCATTGTTCTCTTGCTAGGACAATTCTCAAAAGGCTACAGAGATGATTATCCGGGTTCTCAAGAGTGTTTTTCATTGTTAATAATGTAGAAATCTGGTCAGTCTGTCACTAGAACCAAGAAAAAAAAATCCTTAAAAACCTGTGTAACTTCAGCTTGAGCCTTTTCAGTGTAACGGAGGTAAGGGCAGAAGCACGACACACCTGCATTTCCTCAAGTAGTTACAGCAGTGATGATGGCAGTAAGGCCTGTGGTTATACTAATGACAGAGGCAGTCATAACATATAGGTAACCTCCAGTGTGTTATTGGTAGTGGCGTCCCCTTCCCCCCCCGCCTCTTCCCCGTTACCTCAGCCGCTTGTCTGTCGACGCTCCTCGTTGCCCGGTGAGCCTGCCAGGTAAGCGCGTCCCGCATCTGTCGCTTGTCGGCCGTGTGGTGCGTGCAGTGAGACCCTCCTGGGGGTGGGCGACCCTGGGAAAGTGAAGGCGAGTACTTGTGATGCAATTGAGAGAGAGAGAGAGAGAGAGAGAGAGAGAGAGAGAGAGAGAGAGAGAGAGAGAGAGAGAGAGAGAGAGAGAGAAAGGGGGGGGGGGAACAGCAAAACTAGATCTGTTGAATTACTACTGCTGCCATAACTACTACTACTACTACTACCACTACCACTACCACCATCCCCATCACCACCGCCACCACTCCCATCACCACCATCACCACCACCACCAGCACCACCCTTGCTTATTACTCCCTCCAGCAGCATGTCAGTAGGAAACATTAGATGAGTTCACCATACAACATGCGGGAAACGAGGACATGGGAAATCTGTGGTAAGGAATGAAATTAGGAGACGGGAAGGCATTACACTAAGCAGCCTACGTACTGCCTCGTGGTGATAGGCAGACATAGCAATAAAAGTCACGTGTTGTCGCTACATTAAGATAATAATGCTTAATACATATAATTACATATAATTACACACACACACACACACACACACACACACACACACACACACACACACACACACACAGAGAGAGAGAGAGAGAGAGAGAGAGAGAGAGAGAGAGAGAGAGAGAGAGAGAGAGAGAGAGAGAATATGTGATTACTGTACGCTATTGTACTAAATGGGACGTGACTTGGGTCATGTTAAAAATAAAAAAAGAAAGCGGATTTTCTTTCCTGAGAGTACAAGTAATTTTATCAAGCACTGTAGATTCATGTTTAAATTCCATCAGATTAACTGACGCAAGATTACACTAAAAAGAAAAACTGTTGCTAAAATTTAGGGAAGTTCCATAAAAAAAAATCAAACTGCGTGAACTACAGGATTTACAGGCACTTTGACCACGTTCAATTTAGTAGTTATCGTTTTATTGGGTCGATACCACCGTTAGAGTTGTTCTGAATATCTAGAAAGTATGAAACTGTATAAACTTTCCCCCTAGCCAAGGTACCTCTTAATACGCTCACAGTACATTTCACTGGGACCGGTCTTTGTTTGGTGAAGCGCGTCGGGGTCCTCGGCAACTCCGTTGTGGCGCTAATGGTTATGTTTGTGAGAGTTAGTGACGCTCGTTTTGTGACGCCTCGAGGTGACTGACGAGAGTGACCGAGTGGCCCCCGTGTTATGTAGGGCACGGCACATATGGTTCAGAGAGAGAGAGAGAGGGGGGGAGGGGAGGGGGAGCACAAGAGAACTCAAAAGATAAGAAACCACAGCTGACCTGTAGATCCTTATATGACGGTTTTTGGAACTACACTATATGGCATGCGAGTACAATGAGAAAAACAGGCTAGCATGGACGAAGACCTCTAATCCACCACTCCCATCAGCAAATGTTGACAAGAAGAGAAATAAGAACCATTACTGTTGCAACGCGTGTGGTGCTGGACAGCCATCACTGTATAACACAAGTAAACAACATAAACCTGTAAACTGTGGACTGGAAACCAAAAGCTTGTCCATTCCTTTGAATGCTGTAACTATTGTGCTTTCGACGAGATTAAATAACAAAGATTTCTGAACGTGAACAACACCTCTGAGAAAGGCTTTATTTCACGTGAATATTTTATCTCGAACGTGTTATGTCTTCTTGCTATATTTGATCAGTTAACGGTAACTTAGTAATTTACATTATTGTTGTGGAATCTTTCAGGTATTTTAAGCAGTTCTATTAAATCATCTCGCATCCCTCGTTTTGAAAGACGAAAGGAATACGTGTTAGTTGAAGTACGAGTATCATTGAAGATACTCTGTTGTACTATTTTTTTTTCTAAATGCTATTCGCAGAACTCAAAATATAGTCGAACCAGGGAATTATAAAGTATTGATGTAACTCCCTTCTGATTTATTTTCGATCCGATGAAACCTATTAGTCGGTTAGCAAATTTAACGAATTATAAGCAATGTTGAGCAAACTTTAGATCATTTGATGTTTGGATTTCGAAATCCTTTTCCTTAATCACTGAAGAAAGATGTTTTGTCATTCATTATTAGTTCTGATGTGAAGTGGTACTTTGTATTTACTGACTTGAAGCACCATGGGACGAACTGTGGTCCAACTAGTTAACCAATATAAACTTACTGCAGTGTCTCTTTGTGTGCCGTCGTGGCTACTTCACTCCCGGCAAACACTGATACTCTGCAGGTGAGCGCCGATGTGCTTGACGAACACCAGAGTTTGGAACAGAACAGGGCGAAGCACCGCACCCCGGGATACGCCACTTGTTACATCAAGCCAACGAGATGTTTAGAACCACTCCCCTCTTTCCGGTCAGAGAGCCAACCATCAGTGGTAGTAACCATTGATGCCGTGTGTGCGTGTCTTAGTGAATAGCTGTTAATAGCGTCTTTTGTAGGGCGGGTAATAGGACATCTGTTGGTGGTGTCTTCATTACTCTTCAACACTGTCATGAGGAAAGTCAAGGAGGTTAGTTGGGCATGAACGCTTTTCTAGAGACTGTGTGATGAACTATTTATTAACTTATCATCAAAGCATTTCACCATATTATCTCCAGTGAAGGCCTCTATTAATCGGCAAACAGTGACGTCAGGTTATCTGGTCAATAATTTCCTGGTTGTGACTTGTTCCTTCCATGGAGAGTGGTGTTACACTGGCACATTTCCAGTCAGCATGTTGGAACTTTACCAACTGTTAAAGATTCGTTGAATACGATCGATAACGCTTTGCCTCTCTGATGCTTGACTTTTTTTTTTTTTTTTTCAGGATTTAGGGGGAAATTCTATCGGGTACATAAATCTTAGAGAAGAGAGAGAGAGAGAGAGAGAGAGAGAGAGAGAGAGAGAGAGAGAGAGGGGTTATATTTAATTATTTATTCATTTATTTATTATTATTATTATTATTATTATTATTATTATTATATTTTATTTATTTCATTTATTTATTTATTTCTATTTATTTATTTTTCTTTTCCAGGAGTCTTGCGTTCACGGCCCCAGCACCCGCCAGCAATTTGGTATGTATCTATTCCTGAAGTTTCTTTTCCTGTTTTTTTTTTTCTTCAGATTTTACTAAACGTATGAATTTTTATTTATTTATTTGTTTATTATTATTATTTACTTATTTATTTATTTATTGTCAAGTGATCTCTGTTTAGCTTTTGCTGTTCATTCGTCTTATGGTTGATGCTTCCATGTGAGAGTGATTATCTCATTATTAGAACCACGGGGAACAGAGGAGATAAGAGAATGACATCGTGGGGCATCTTCTGTCCAGTTGATTGAAGACATCGTAACATATTTCCATTGGTGCTGAGGCGTCAGGATAGTCCGCGAATATGTTATATAATTTTCATGAGGCGTATAGCTCGGCGTGCAGTGATAATTTATTACTTTGGGAGGAGCACCGCTACGGGTTCTGCTTGCCGAGGAGAGGCAGCAGGTGTCGATGAAGGCGGTGGCGGTGCGTCGCTTTTTTTTTTTTTTTTTTTTTAATGTAGGAAGGACACTGGCCAAGGGCAACAAAAATCCAATAAAAAAAAAAAATGCCCACTGAAATGCCAGTCCCATAAAAGGGTCAAAGCAGTAGTCAAAATTGATGAATAAGTGTCTTGAAACCTCCCTCTTGAAGGAATTCAAGTCATAGGAAGGTGGAAATACAGAAGCAGGCAGGGAGTTCCAGAGTTTACCAGAGAAAGGGATGAATGATTGAGAATACATCCACTATGACATTAATGGAATTCAGTTTTACTCAGGCAAGAGTATGTTACTAAAGGTAACATACAGTGACATAACAGAGACATAGAACATTTACTACCGTATACACACAGTGGATTTCCAAACTTCAATAAGAATTACAAGCTTGGATATAGGGTTCTTACTTGTCTTTCCTTTTGTTTGAAGCATACTATTGGTCTTGTTTAAGAACGATCAGTAAGAGAAAAGTAATAATGTATATCTCCCTTTCTGAAAATATAAATGATCTGTGTACTGATTTTTGTAAAACGAGACTAACATTTTATGGTAGATGGGCTAGAATAGTGAAGCTTTTCCAAATCTCACTACACCTCCACGCACTGGAAAGTGCAAGAGCCGTTCTTTCCTCCATTGGGTTTAGAAAGACCGTGCCTTGTAGTATTTACGCTTCTACTATGGAATAACACATTGGATTGTAATCATTATTTCTTTTGGTACATAATGATGGGATAGATGCGTTCATCATACGAGCAGAAGAAAATAAAAAAAAAAACAATATATATATATATATATATATATATATATATATATATATATATATTTATATATATATATATATATATATATATATATATATATATATATATATATATTATGGACATAAGTTATCCCTCCGATCTTTACTACTATGTTGCATTATTTTTTAAGTTACTTCTTAAA
>NC_087156.1:6457500-6497500 GCF_035594125.1 Scylla paramamosain
CCTGCTTCTGTATTTCCACCTTCCTATGACTTGAATTCCTTCAAGAGGGAGGTTTCAAGACACTTATTCATCAAGTTTTGACTACTGCTTTGACCCTTTTATGGGACTGGCATTTCAGTGGGCATTTTTTTATTGGATTTTTGTTGCCCTTGGCCAGTGTCCTTCCTACATAAAAAAAAAAAAAAAAAAAAAAAACAGGCCTATGAGCTTTCTCTCCCCATCTTCCTCGGCGCGCAGCTGTCACGTCGCGCCCATTCAGTTATTGTTTTAACTCTCCCTCACAGTAGCAGCAGACTCTCACTCGCTGGCCAGTCCGCGAAGCTGCCTCCCCGACTGACCACACCGCAATGATGTGCTTCACTTAACTTCCTTAACCACACCACACGCCACACACACAAACACTTTTGCCTTTCTCGGACTCGCCATTTCACCACCGCAGTCCATAAATAAACTCAATACTTTCTCATCTCGTTGCAGTTAGAGGTTTCAGAGATGTGTGTTTGGATTCAGTTTTGTTCTCGTATTGTTTTCCTTTGCCGTCATGCGTGTTGCCTCTTAGTGGAATGTCTCTCTACTTACCTCCTCGCTCGCTTTCTGTTCATTTTGTTCCATTTCGTAAAAGAAAGCTATAGATAGATATCATTTTATATTTTTGTTTTTTTGGTACGTTCTGCACTTGACTCTCAGTTTTCATTCTATTACTGAAGTGTATTATATAGCCCGATCACAATTCCTTTTCCTAATGAAAAATAGAAGAACGAGGAGAGATGTCTTGTTGAATTTCTAAGGTGTCTTGACATTCTTCTTTTGAAGTAGTTCAAATCGTAGAAAGGAGGAAAAAGGGAAACAGGAAACGAGTTTCAGAGTTTATCAGTAAAAGGGATGAAAGAGTGAAGATACAAAATAACTCTTCCAATGGAAATGTGGACATAATAAGGGTGAGAGTAAGCCAGTTTAATTAGCAAGTTTCGAGGAGCAGTAACCATGGGGATAACAACAGAAGATAGTAGAAAATGTTGCACGGGCGGTGGGTGAGAAGAGTGATGTTACTTATTCTCTCTCTTTCTCTCTCTTTCTCTCTCTCTCTCTCTCTCTCTCTCTCTCTCTCTCTCTCTCTCTCTCTCTCTCTCTCTCTCTCTCTCTCTCTCTCTCTCTCCAAGGGCACCAACCTTCACATTCTTTCAGTCTTTGCACCCTTAGCAGTACGAAATATTTTGATCGTCTCAGTTTCACTTTGTTTTTACGCATGTTTCCAGTATTTCTTGATTTGACACACTGGGACATTAGCGTCACTCTGGCCAGGACGACTCTCAGAGGCAAAACCTGTATTATCATAACCTGATGTGTTGCGCCATCTCCACCTGGTGTTTTGTATGTTATTGCGGTAAGAATATTGTTATTTCAGTGGAGATTATTTAGAAGAGGCCTTTGTTCTGCGGTGGAATTGTAAATGATGATGATGGTGGTGGTGGTGGTGGTGCTGTTGATGGTGATGATGATGATGATGGTGGTGGTGGTGGTGGTGGTGGTGATAGTGGTGGTGGTGCTGTTGGTGGTGATGAGGAGGATGATTACTTGGTTCACTTGCAATCATGTATTATGTTATTTAGTTTGATTATTTTTATAGTTATTTCAGATGTGGAGGGAAGTTGATCAATGGGCGTGGCTTTGTTGTCTCGTTAGTCACCATCTGGAACAAACACGTCAATTAAATTTTCAGCTTTACTCGGGCAGATGTGAGGTGGCAGAGCGGCTGTAATCCATCTCCCACCTGTAGTCTTGATGTCGATAGGTGTGCTATGCCTCTTGCTGCCTTGTATTAAAGTGGTATTACCTGCATTTTTCCCCTCTTGAAAGTGTGTGGATTCAGTGGCACTACGTAAAGTGGGCCGGTGTCAAGCCTGTGCCTGCTGCTTGTGCCACGAACTCAGTGAAGTAAGTGTTTGCTGTTGAATGAATATTTCGCACACCACAAAAAGTAGATAAATAAATAAATAGATAAGTAAGCAAATAAATAGATAAATGAATAAATAAAATAAAGTGAAATAGTAATGATGATGATGATGATAATGATAATAATGATAATAATAATAATAATAATAATAATAATAATAGTGATAATAATAATAACAACAGCAACAGTAATGGTAGGTGCAATACATGTGTACCCTAAATAACACTGCCACACATAGTCAGGCCCGCACCAGATTGACAACCCAGGTGTTTTCTTATCGCTGTTCCTCTCCCTTATCTAGATCTTGCCCACTTCCGTCACGTCCACACATCACTCTATTTTCAGCAGCATCCTCTCCATTATTCTGTCTCATTCATGACTTATTAGAAGCCTGTTTTTACCGATCATTCCACTTTACTTCCTAAATACAGTGATTTTTTTTATTCTAAATATTCCTAAAGGATGATGTTTTCTCTGGTCAGTTCTCTCTCTCTCTCTCTCTCTCTCTCTCTCTCTCTCTCTCTCTCTCTCTCTCTCTCTCTCTCTCTCTCTCTCTCTCTCTCTCTCTCTCTCTCTCTCTCTCTCTCTCTCTCTTAATCACTACTGCCATTACTACGTGCACATTTCTGCCCTAAGCCTGTGAGAACAATTTAGACCCACGCACCGAGTTCTCATTACAGTTCTGCCTTGTATTAAGCTGTGTCTCAGGACCTGTTTGGGAATCGAATCCGAAAAGTTTATAGCGAACTTTCAGATTATAGGTACAAGGAAACAAGATGTAACGTGTACAATCTCTCTCTCTCTCTCTCTCTCTCTCTCTCTCTCTCTCTCTCTCTCTCTCTCATAACTGAAACACGATATTTCATTAATCAAGTGCTTTATTTTACATATCTACAACAAAACATCGAGAGACTAGGAAACAAAAGACTATCAAAGCTCTTAAAAGAGGAACTAAAGAAGGAAAAGAAGACATCTGTTAAAAATAAAGCGCTTAATATGCATTTTTAAACACTATTCAGATTCTTAGGCAAACATTTGATATCGTCTTGGTTGTGCCCTGGCAGAGTGCGTCCTTATCCCGCCTGATGGTGTGTGGATGTGCCTGAGTTCAGTCCAGTATTGTTCGTGGAATCAGCCTTTGCAACGGCTCCCAGTGATCTGTGGTTTGACTGGTTGTTGTGCTCTGCTGCTTCCTATACTGTGGTTGATCCAATAACACTTTTGTTGTTGGTGCTGATTCATATACACGTATTGTTACTGATGGTGGAAGGAAACTTTGCCTTTACAGTCTCATGACTCGTTATTGTATTAAATTAGAACATGCGACTCATCACATTTAGGTTCGTGAGAGCGAAGAGGTCTGCAGTTGTTTGTTATTCCTTTATGTGGTGAAGCTGACTCCTCCGCGGCAACACGAAGACTTGAGACCGAGAAGGCGTTTGTAGTGCCTGGTGCCCACTCCTCCTTGATCACTATCGTCAATATAGTGAGCAGAGCGGCCCCATGCCTCTCCTGTTTCCCTCGCCGCCACGCCACAACTCACTCGACGAAACGTGCGGGAAACTCCTCGGCCTCGTTGGGCCAGTGCGCCAAGCTAACGGACAGATGAGCTGTGCAGTTTTCAGTGTTATGACGCTTCATGATTGATAAATGTACATCACTCGGTAACAGATTTGTGGATTAGTTCAGCGAAGTGTCGTTATTGCAAAATTATACCAAATGAATAGTTTGTAGATTTGTTCTTGTATTTGTGGTATATCAGTTGTCATTCCTTATTCGATTAATAGATACTCGTTCATATATTCATCATGTATTTTCTTATTCACTATATAAATATATGTTCTTAACATCTTAAGTGTTGCTAACTGTGTGTTTTGTTCGCATTGTCGCAGTCTTGTTCCGCCGCCGTGTATTGAGTTTTGATCGCACTGAGGGAGCCACAGGTGGAGGCAATTTAGCTGCGTCTGTTCCCGCGGAGAACTACCCCACCTGGCAGGGAAAGGCCGGGATCAGGGACACACAGGCTGCGTTACGATGGTGGTGGTATGCGTGGCTCACCTGTGTGCCCTCACCTGTGCCACTGTGGGAAGGTCAGCGAGGAGTGTGTTGCCTCATCATGTCGTGACCTCATGGAGTACCTCTCATTCACTGTTCTGCCTCAAGGTCACGGTTCAGCTTGTCACGTCAGTCTTTAGTCAGTGACGTGAGTCGTTAGTCCTTAATTATCCCATGGTGGCCTCGACCCGCTCCCTTGCCTCGGCAGGATGAGCCAGTCCTCGAAGGGCGCTGTGGAATAGCCATTCGGTGGTCTCTTCCTGCTGCTTGGCTGGGGCGTGGTGAGGCAGCGAGGCCAGCAATCTGGTCAGGAGTGATATTGGAGGCACCTCGTCTTCAGCGCCTGGCCTCATCGTGCTGGCCGCGTGGCCCGAGGCGTCCTGCACAGCCTCCAGCACCAGCCTGCCCAGGGTCCGCCGCGACAGATTCTTGAAAAAAAAAAAAAAAAAAAAAAAGCTTGTAATTAGTTTATCTCATTGCAGTTTATGGCCACCAAACACATATCTGCGTGGTGCTTGGGAATTTCCTATTCAAGATTTTATTCCCTTGACTCACTGTGTAAAGTAAACAGGGAGATCAAGTTATCTCGTCATCAGATTTAGTATATTGCATTATCTTCGTTTGTAAAGTAAACAAGGAGATAGCAGGTTATCTTATCATGAAACCATTATAATCATTATAATTTATTCATAAACGCGAGGGAGGAGGTCTGTGTGTCACTCACCATATCCGCTACGGACATGAGCGCCTCCAGCAACTGTTTGAGTTGTTCCTCGAGGTGAGAGAGTCGTTCCCTGTCGCTTTCCTCTACTCTCAACTCCCCTGGTGGCTTCGGCTCCTCTACCACTGGCTTCTCTTTGGCTTGCTGTGATGATTCCTGAGAGAAAGATAGATTATAAAACTGAGATTATAAAACTGGAGTTTAACATAACAAAGTTAGCTAGCAGAATAACATGTATTGATTGGAATGCATGTGTACTGTGAATAGGGCTGATTGATATAATGATCACTTAAATAAACAAATACATAACACCACAGAGGGAATGGCCGTGAGTCCGCCGTTCACTCTTCTCGACCTGCACGCAGCTCATGTTGTCGCGACTAACGAATGCTTGTAATGATATCCCTATGTAAGAACAATGTTCCCTCTTATCTTGCACAGTAGATCAATACCATGACATCATCACCACGAAGCAATATTTGTGTGTGGGACGTGACACCAATGATTGAAACCTGAGCAGGAGTTCCTCACAACTCACCGAGCAACACTGTCAAGCCATTGCCATCCTCATGACTCAAAGTATATGATTTCGTTTTCGTGCATACCTTCAATAATAATGACTGGCGGGAGGAATCGAGAAAAGATACAATGACGTGTGTGTGTGTGTGTGTGTGTGTGTGTGTGTGTGTGTGTGTGTGTGTGTGTGTGTGTGTGTGTGTGTGTGTGTGTGTGTGTGTTGCCATCTCGGGGTATATCTCATCACGCTATCTAGGGAAGCTGGTGCCTTTCTGTGTGCTTGATAAGTTGCAACGCCGCTCCGTAACTGTTCTTCAGGTCCCGGTACGGTGCTGGAACTGCCTCTGTTTCTCCATTGTAGTAAGTAAAGGTGCAGGATTTGAGGATCCTCTTCTGTCATGAATGCTCGAATTAACAGGTGGTGGGGCGGGCCAACTACAACAATAGCAGGTGGGTTTGCTGTGCTGCCGTCAGGACCGGGCATCTCTAAGCGTCCATTTCCATCAGTTGTATGACTTCTTAGGCGGGGAGAAGATACCAACAGACGTGTCAAATAAGTAGTATCTCTTGTATATGTGGTGTGATAGCGTCGTGCTTCAGAAAATCGCCTTCATTACAAACGCCATTTAAAGTAATTTTAGTAGCAAGGGGAGGACAAATTGCCACGACCCAGTAAGCCTTTACCTGTCTGTCTTACACACCTGCGCTCCCCATGTGTCGTTATTTCGTATCATCAACATTAAGCCTAAATTTACTCCTCGTGCCGCGTAATAGCGTAAGTCGTGCGATTGTGTCACGAGCACAGTGTTGCGGCGGGAGGCTTTCTACGAGTGTCAGTTGTCAGGGTGCTGTGGCATGACTCGCCTCGCCGCCCGCCGCACCACCATCAGTCTCCCATTGGGAATAGCGCAGTCAAATGTGGTATTTGGTGTCAACTCTTACCTTTTACTGACGTATAAGGAAGAAACCTACTGTGGATGATGCGACTTATGTGAATCACAGTGAAAGGGAAGATAAAAAGTAAATGTGTGAAAAGAAAACTACTACATAGAAATTATACAGCTTAGCTGGAATTGTTTACTTTTCAGAGTCATTTAAAGTAACTTATTTTTCGTTGTTGTTTTTTTTCTAATCAGCTCACCTCTTCACACTCCTTCTCTGCCTCCTCGAGGGTGTGCTGCAGCCACTCCAATTCCCGCTCCAGGCCCTCGATTATTTCTGTGGAGGTGCAGTTGGAGGTGAGGGTTGGGTCGGTGAAGAAGGGGCTGGCGTGGGAGGGCTCGCCCGCCTCTGTTTTATAGCCGTCATCACTGCTGTTGCTGCTGTTGTTGCAGCTGTTACTCTCAGTAGTAATCCAAGGTGGTGGCAGTGTTGCAGGTGCTGCAGGATCAGACTGGGACTTAGGGGAGCTGTCACTTCCCCGTAAGGACCACAGATCTTCCTCCGAAGCTGTAAATGTAACTGAAATTAGTAGATCTGAGAAGACAGCGATAAATCAAGTGCCACACACACTGAAACAGTAATACTATCTTACTCTTGATTAGCCTTTTTATTCTTGTTTTCTTTCTAAAAAGGTGCTGCAAATTGGCTTTGTATTCGTACCTAGACTTTGTTCGTATGTAAGACACGAATTTACTTGTACCTGTATAATCCGGTAAGTTACTAAAAGGTTTCTGTTATGGTGAGGATACAAAATCAGTGTGCCACACGTTTCAAAACAAGACACAAGCCAACAAGCAGTTGACGGTGACAGTGTCACCATGCTCACCTGCCACAGGGTGGTAAAACTACTGTGTCACTGCACACTAGAATAACAAAATATTGGAATGTTTGAAAAGAACTCATTTATCATGCTACTTGAAAAAAAAAAAAAAACAGTAGATATGCATTTTTTTTCACATGACTCAGCGATTAAAAAAAAATCATGGTCAACTAAATATTTCTTACGGCATGATGCAACACTCCTCACCTGACGCGTGCTCCGACGACCGGTCCTGGCAGGTGTCCTCGTCCCGCTCGCTGTCCTCGCTGTACAGGCCGCTGTCCGCCCGCCGCGCGTCCTCCAGCCTGCAGTGACCAACAGGGCTTAGTGCTTGCTGATGCTGATGCTTTTATTATTATTATTGTTGTTATTATTATTATTATTATTGTTATTATTGTTATTATATGTGGAAGTAGTAATTTTCATCGTTTACTTCTTGAGCGATGAAAATTTGAGTTTAGTGCAGTTAAGTTAAAAGTTAAGTTAAAATCCCGCTCCCCTTAAGAGATTCAAGTGGAAGGTGTTGGACCACTCCAAGAATCATT
The DNA here is from genome assembly GCF_035594125.1 of Scylla paramamosain. NCBI lineage: Eukaryota > Metazoa > Arthropoda > Malacostraca > Decapoda > Portunidae > Scylla > Scylla paramamosain. The sequence continues at coordinate 6,465,054 of NC_087156.1, forward strand.
TAAGAATGTGTATGTGCGCAAAATTATATTATTATTATTATTATTATTATTATTATTATTATTATTATTATTATTATTATTATCATTATTATTATTATTATTATTATGTTGTTGTTGTTGTTGTTGTTGTTGTTGTTGTTGTTGATATCTTCCTCGTCATTATTATTATTATTGTTATCATCATCATTATCATCATCATCATCATCATCATCATCATCAATGTTATTATACTTCAAGGAACCGGTTAGTTACGATGCTAAGCACTTCTCGGATTGGCTGAATGTTGGTACCGCGCAGGTATATTCCACGGCTGTCATGGCTGTGTTTTCCGTTCGTCTGATACAGGTGTGTTATCTTCCCGTCCGAGGCCTCACGCTCGTCGATTTCTTTTTCTTCCATCAGTCGGGAAAGCAGAGGCCGGGACGCTCACCCTCACGTGAATGCATGCAGGCGCCGAGGGGAAAGTGAAATGCGATGGAACAATCATGTATATTTCTTGGCAAAAGTCTGGAATGGCATGGAAAACTGCTTACGGCGTCTCCATTGAATGACAGTGAAGATATGTGTCTTTCTTTTATTCCGTATTCCGCTGGTGAAAATACTGTGATTGTTATTTTCCCTCTTTTCTCAGAACCTTTCTCTTACTGGTCATGTATCCTTAACCCATTTACTGTTGGACATTTTTTTTCACCATAACCACTTGCAACTATTTAAGGCATGTTAAGTATGTGTCCAGTCTCCTAAATAGTTCTCTGGTATAGAAAAGACAAAAATCATTCTTTTTTTTTCTTACTTCACTTCTGTGTCCCCATGCAAATTATCTCGCTTTTCATAGTAACCTCATTGTTAACACAAGAGATAACCATAACAGTTCAAGGGTTAAATTGTAAAGTTTGAGGCATCGCTTTTATCTTGTAGCTAGGGACCATTTACATAGACATTTACTCGAGTACATATATATAACTATACGTATATGCAACTATTACAATCACCACCACCACCACCATCAGCACCAATACAGTCTACAGCCTTATAATATTTTTTCGTTAGTTTTTTGCATCCCTCTCGTTGCTGTCACTGGCGCTGAGTGAGGAGGAAGCCCCACTCTTCCTCGCCCTGTCAGTGAGTAGTGAGGCGTGAAGGGAAGGGAAGCCGCCAACGCTTGCCAACAAATGGGTCTTGCAGCGGGGGCGTCCGATGCCTCTAAAGTGATAGGGAGCTGAGGAGGAGAATGGCCAGAGAAAGCCTTTGTGTGTGTGTGTGTGTGTGTGTGTGTGTGTGTGTGTGTGTGTGTGTGTGTGTGTGTGTTAAGTTTTGTCTCCTTTTTTGGTTTTCGGTAATTAAGTAAACTATGGAGAGAGAGAGAGAGAGAGAGAGAGAGAGAGAGAGAGAGAGAGAGAGAGAGAGAGAGAGAGAGAGAGAGAGAGAGAGAGAGAGAGAGAGAGAGAGAGAGAGAGAGAGAGAGAGAGAGAGTTAATGGATTCATAGGCTTATTACATCCCATTCACAGCATCCATCATAATTTGGCCACAGTTATAACCTGTTCCCTTCAATTAACCAAACCCTCATGAATATTGAAGTTACCCAACAACCAATCCATCATTTTCCTTAAAGGACGTTTACCTTGTGGATTTTTTTTGCGAAGGTATACGAATATCTTTACTTAACAGGTTTGGCAGCTCGTGTTCTTTCTCCGCGGCGTTGGATAAATTTTTAATAGGTACTGATGATAAAGTATTACCTGGTTCTATGTTAATTAGTGGTTACCTGAGAACTTCCGTGGAGGTGAGAAAATATAATGTGTGTGTCTCTGTCTAGATTGTGAGTGAAAGTGAATGTTCTAATCTCTCGGGTGTTAATTTCCTTTCATCCTCACCCTTCCCACGCCTACCCACGCCTCCTCATCACTCGCGACCCTTGCCACGCCCTCGCCACGCCTACTCACCCCGCCGCGGCTCATGGCAGTTCAGTTCTACCCTAACAATCATCTCGCTTAATGGCTGCAGTTTGTCGTGGCCTAGTTACTGGGAACACTTTGCGTGCTCATTCACCATAGTTTCTCCCGTTACTTTCCTTCTTTCTTCATCCCAATTGTATGTAGGAAGCTTGTTATCTTTATTTCGTGCGAGAGGATGGTGATGATATTAGGTGATGCAATTGTTAGGCGTGCGGCAGTGTGATGAAGAGAATGAAAGTGGTGGTTCAAGATTCTGATAGAGATGTGAGCTGCACGCACGCATGCACGCACGCATGCACGCCCACACACACACACACACACACACACACACACACACACACACACACACACACACACACACACACACACACACACACACCAAAATATACACGTGTGAACATTGGGTTTGAATTTATATTCCTCTTGTTCAAGTTAATTGTTCTTGAGGTGGGATACCGTACGAAACTCTCGACTCGATGAGAAAAGAAAGAGGAAGACTCGTGAAATTGTGAATGGAGGTGAATGGAGGTGCCTGCCGGACGCAAGAAGAGATGAAAGTTTTGGGCCGCGGGGTTAAGGCGGCCTGCTTATTGTTAGAAAAGAGTTCCAGTCCTCCAGGGATGTAGGGAAGAAAAGGGGAAATATTTAAGTGTTGCAACTGTGCCGAGAGAAACCGGACGAGGGGGGACGTGAGAAGGAAAGGGGATAATTAATTTTTTGACTAAAGGAAATTTGTATGTTGAAAGGATGCTGCTGTGGATTATGTCATTACCTTCACCCACAGTGTGCTGCTCACGACACCAGTGAGAGGGACGGAGAGAAATCTGCCACCACGTCGACATTAACGAGAGGTAGGGGAGGAAAAAGCACAGTGATAACTTGCAAGACAGGGACCCTTGGTGGATAATGGTGTACAATTTTGACATAACATTAATTCGGTTTCGCAACCCAACACGGCAAGGGGCGCCGGCACAGACCGAGGCGATTTCTCCTGCAATATCTGGGTCCCGCGCTGGCGGGAAAAAGTCAACATGGGTTGGTTATAACGCGATTTTTTCTTCTTTTTTCTCATCTTGGTGGAAAAGAGTGAAAGTGGAAGGCAGCGCTGAGCTGCCTGTCGCGGGGAGGCACAATGCAGACAGCTGGTGGTGGTGGTGGCGGAGACGTAGCGGCCACCCAGCAGGAGACACACAAAGGGACTGACCCACCACGTGTCGCGCTGCTGTTGCTGCTACTGAAGGCTGTGATGACTGACAGGGGACGGGAAGGGTCGACAGGAAGACGCCCATTATGAGTACATTATTCTGTATCATGTTTTGTATGAATAGGACTGTATTAAATTTTGTGCGCGCGTATACACACACACACACACACACACACACACACACACACACACACACACACACACACACACACACACACACACACACACACACAGCATCACAGGCATATGGTTTTACACATGTGCGAGGAACCTAAGACATTATAATAGTCTGCAAATAAACTACACACATTGTTCCTTCTTGAGTACGTCACAGATCACATTAGCAACAATATAGTAACTCTCCTCCTCCTCCTCCTCCTCCTCCTCCTCCTCCTCCTCCTCCTCCTCCTCCTCCTCCTACTACTACTACTACTACTACTACTACTACTACTACGACTACAACTACAAGTAGTAGCAGTGGTAGTAGTAGTAGTAGATAATAGTAATAGTAGTAGTATTACTACTGCTACTATTACTCCTACCACCACCACCACCACCACCATTACCACTACTACTATTACCACTACTACTATCCATAATAACGATAATAACACACACACACACACACACACACACACACACACACACACACACACACACACACACACACACACACATACACAAACAAATAAACAAACAAAGCCAGCCAGCAGTACCTCCACCAGCATTACAACACCTGGAGATCCTTACCTGGTGCGGGCGGTGTGGGCGGCGAGGGCGACCAGGGCGTGTTCCCCGGCCCGCACCTGGCCCAGGCTCCCCGCCACGAGCTCCCGGGCTGTCCCCACTCGCGCCACCACTCGCTCCCTGCAGAAGAGTCACACACACTTACAATCTGCAGTCTCACTCATTTGACACGGCAAAAAAAAAAAAAAGTAAATAAATAAAGATAAATTAGTTAATTAAAAAATATAAAAAAATAACACGTGCAGTAAAAATCATGGTTTGTTTGTATTGTAATTACATATAACAAAATAAAAATTGTACCTTGTTTGTACTGTAATTAAATATTCGACTAAAGTTGTTTCCATAAGTTTGGTATTGCAGAACACACAGACATAAAGAAAAGTATTATTTGCATTTTATTGGTAAACGTTCCAATTGGTTAAACGTGCAAGAAAACCAGACTAAACCTTTACCCTTAACATCACATCCCTTGGTGTTGCGAAACACTACACATACTTCCAGAAAGTCATGACTTTTTTCACAATGTCATTAAGTGTTGCGATAGGTTACGTATGCAAGAGAACCCGATCTCCATCCCTCTGCGTGATGGTTTAATGGATGGCAGTGCAATGGAGCAGAGATAGAGCAGGAGGGTTATGACATGCCTGCCTCCCCCGCTCAGGTGTGGCAACCTTGCAGGAGTGGAGGTGATCACAGAGTCAGAAGGAAAGGTTATTATTACTCTTTTTACCTTGAAATGATTCTTTTTGCATGCATCATGAGATTAAAATGTATTATGTGTTGTTAGTGTCCGTGTTAGAGGTAGCTGTTGGGGGTTCTTAGATGAATGAATAAATAGAATGCATAATTCATTATATTCATTCAGTATCATTCATGCCTTCATTCATTCGTTAATTAATTCACTCACTCCGAAAAAAAATATTAAAGTGATAAATTCGCTCATTTCTTAATTTCATTCACTCGCTCATTCTGAAGAAAGTAATAAGATTATATATATATATATATATATATATATATATATATATATATATATATATATATATATATATATATATATATATATATATATATATATATATACATACGCTAACTTGATATTTTCTTCATATGTTTTACAAAGTGATAAAGAAAAGTTGGTTTCAACAAGGAGTTTAGTCGTCCGTTATTCCAATCTTCGCCAGTCTTCACTCACTTCCTATTATATATGTGTAATCAGGCATTTCTTTGACTTTTTTTTTCTTTTTACGATGTGTACCTCTTGACCTCGTACAGTGTTTGTCCAACACTTACGTTTTCCTTCCGTATTTCTGACCCAATTTTGGAACTTGTGACCCAGTTGCCTCGTTCCGCCAGTTAGTCGTCTTGTAATTATCTTTTATCCAACACTGAATTATCTTTTATCTAACATAGTATCTTTGAATTTGCTGCCGTGTTCCCTTGACTGATTTTCCAAATGTCAAGTTTCTCCGCATGCTCGTGTGTGTGTGTGTGTGTGTGTGTGTGTGTGTGTGTGTGTGTGTGTGTGTGTGTGTGTGTGTGTGTGTGTGTGTGTGTGTGTGTTGTGCGTGCGTGCGCGCGCGCGCAACTCATTCGTGGTATTTCCTTGATATTAAGTGTATGTTAAATGAAGATCTTATCTGGCAATCTCTTCTGGAGTCCTTGGTCACCTGGCCAACACGTGCTAAGCTGCCAACGAATGCATACACCGCTCTCAATTACCTTAAGTCAATATCAAACTTAAGAGCACACTAAGAATAGTGGTAATGTTTAACCACGGTTAAAATGCCGTTTTTGTACAATTGCACCTCACACCAACAAATTACATCTGACTACATTAAAAAGAAATATATAATTTGTCAAGTGCTATTCTTAACGTGCATCTAAAATGTTTCACTGGTAGCCGAGAGTGTTGCCGTCTGCATAGAGTTAAAGGTCTGCACGAGCATCAAACGCCGGGATCCTCGCCTGCTCTCACACTGCTGAATTTATGCCTCCTGTTATCTGTCTCATTGGTAACGTCCTTGCCTGTCATTTGATGGGCTGCTTAGGTCGCTTATGGTTTTCATTGTTGAGCGAGCAGTTTCTGCTTTCTTTTAGCAAAGTATGTGATGTGTTTTGTTTGAAGTTTCAACTTGACTTTTAAATCAGCTCCATGAGCTCTCAAGTTCTCACAGGAAGCGTACAGTTGGTGATCACGAGTGCAGCTCGTAATCCTCAAGAGTTTGGGTAAATTACTTATAGTTCAAATGCCCAAAGAGTTGACATCAGAGGTTCCCGTCTGAATCAGACGGCAGAATATAAAACGCTGCAGCCTGAATCTTGCCGTGGCTTTCCTGCCTCCTGTCGCCGTGACTGGTGCTCTGTGTACATAGTTACGCCTCCCAGCAAAGGAGACGCGTGTGCCGTCCACTGTGCCCTAAAGGGGGTAGCCTGGCCGTTGCCCGCGTTCCTTCTCTTCCGGTCAAGGTAAACTTTCTCAAGTCACTGAATTGTCCGATATTCGCTCTTTTCTTGATAGGAAAGGACTGTACGCCGTCAGTGTTTGGGCTGCCGACGGAAGGGTGGTGGTGGTAGAGCCTTGTCGTGCCTCTTGCCCAGGATCTGCTAATCGAATTATTAGGGTCAGTTGTCGTAGGTAAGACACTATAATATTACACACAGCGTCTTCCTCTCTCTCTCTCTCTCTCTCTCTCTCTCTCTCTCTCTCTCTCTCTCTCTCTCTCTCTCTCTCTCTCTCTCTCTCTCTCTCTCTCTCTCTCTCTCTCTCTCTCTGTGTGTGTGTGTGTGTGTGTGTGTGTGTGTGTGTGTGTGTGTGTGTGTGTGTGTGTGTGTGTGTGTGTGTGTGTGTGTGTGTGTGTGTGTGTGTGTGTGTGTTGTAACTTTTCATTCCCCCTACTTAACCCGTGACAGTCTAACGCAGATGGAGCACTATAAATCGCTTCCGTGCGTGTTCTTGCAGTTAGTGTGTGTGTGTGTGTGTGTGTGTGTGTGTGTGTGTGTGTGTGTGTGTGTGTGTGTGTGTGATGCGTCCTCAGTCACTCCAGGCTATGACTACCACGGTGACGCTTCCAACACCGCGTCACGTACAGCCACCGCGGATCGCCCACTTGTCCCCAGGCGAGGGTGCCGTGCCGCTCTTGACACCACGGGGAGAAACACGTGCACACGAACCTCCTCCTCCTCCTCCTCCTCCTCCTCCTCCTCCTCCTCTTTTTTTTTTTTTCCTCTTTCTTTTCCGCCTCTTCAGTTCTTCCCTCGTGCACCTCGTCTTCAGCATCACCAGGTCTCGGGGTTTCCTCTGCGATGTCCCAGTGCAGCTTAGTGTCGCTCTGAGGCGCGCAGACTGCTAGTGTACATGGCGGTGCGAGGATCAACATGAGGTTATCGTGGCGCGGTTTGACACGTTGAGCGGGAAAGAGTTGACTGCCTGCACACTTCCTTCCGTGTCAGAATATTATTAGCTATTACGTGGACTCGTCATTCACTTTCTTTCCTGTGTTTCTCCTTCCTGTGTGTTAGCAGGGCTCAAAATTGTTTTTAGATGCACTTGTGTAGCCCAGATTCAAGATGACTAAAGATTTACTTAATGCCAGACGATTTTGATGATGACTTTTGTGCTGTTTATGTTTCTCTCACATGACAGGCTAAGATGAACTGTAAAGCCGTGTAAAAAGTTAACAATGGCGTTTTGAGCATTGGGTTTAAAGTCCTTTCAAGCATGTGGTGTCTCAAATAAAAGGTCTGCGAAGTTTGGTTGTAGACGGGCTGTATTCAACTGTGTGTGTGTGTGTGTGTGTGTGTGTGTGTGTGTGTGTGTGTGTGTCAGGGAGTCAGTAAGGCGGAATATTTTTTTTTTCATCTCGTTCTTGTGGGATTCTAGTGGGCAGTGGCAGCAGCGAAGTGAGACGGGAATGACTCGGGAGAATAATACTGTGGGAAAAACACGAAAGACGAAAAGAAGAAGAGAAAAAAAAATTGCATGTGATAGAAAAAAGAAAAAAAGAAAACAAAAAAATCCAGGGGTAGAATAAAGAAAATTGATAAAATAAAGGAGATGCATGAAATAAGGAATGAAAGCAAGAAAAAAAGGGGAGGGAGGAAGGAGTGGAAATAAAAGAAGCAAAGAGGAAGTGGAATAAGAACAAGATTCGCAAGAAGAGAAGGAAGAGAAAACGAAAGGGGACGTGATTCACCTTCCTCTTTTTTAACGTAATTATCTTGACTCATTTTCGCTCCTCTCGGCCCCATGCCCTTAGAGAGAGAGAGAGAGAGAGAGAGAGAGAGAGAGAGAGAGAGAGAGAGAGAGAGAGAGAGAGAGACCAGAGTTAACAGTAATTTAGCTTCACATGAATGACTCTCTCTCTCTCTCTCTCTCTCTCTCTCTCTCTCTCTCTCTCTCTCTCTCTCTCTCTCTCTCTCTCTCTCTCTCTCTCTCGCTGTCTCATTCTAGTTTTCACTATTTAAACCTATTACATGTTTAAACTAATGTAATACGTGCGTGTTCTCATTTACTCTCTTTTTTTTTTCTGTTTATGTGTCAGTCTCTCTCTCTCTCTCTCTCTCTCTCTCTCTCTCTCTCTCTCTCTCTCTCTCTCTCTCTCTCTCTCTCTCTCTCTCTGGTAATGCATTCACTTTTATTACTCCTGCTTCATCACATTCTCTCTCTCTCTCTCTCTCTCTCTCTCTCTCTCTCTCTCTCTCTCTCTCTCTCTCTCTCTCTCTCTCTCTCTCTCTCTCTCTCTCTCTCTCTACTGCTTCTTGTTTGCCTCTCTCGCTGTTTTCTCTTCCACTTTTTTCCACTTTTTTTTGCGATGTTGGTGTTCTCTGTTCACTTTTTTCTTTTTCTTTTTGCATCTTGTGTGTTCCTGTTTTGTTTTTTCTTCTTTATCTTTTTTTTATTGTTCTCCTCCGTTTGTACGAGCATCTGTGTTAGCTTGTCTGTGCTTGTTTTTCTGTTTGCTTTTGTCTGTCTCTCTCTCTCTCTCTCTCTCTCTCTCTCTCTCTCTCTCTCTCTCTCTCTCTCTCTCTCTCTCTCTCTCTCTCTCTCTCTCTCTCTCTCTCTCTCTCTCTCTCACACACACACACACACACACACACACACACACACGACTACACGCTCATCAACCGACATTTGCACCACATTACAATCACGCCTACTCTCCGGTCACTCTTTATAGTAGTACCTTCGCTTACAGTACACCGCACACACATTCTTCCACCTACCCACCCACCCACTCCAGTCTGTGCCCACCCACGCCCTCACGTTCGAGCCCGCGGGTGGACAGCGGAGACACTCAACGACCTACTGTGTCCTTCGGAAGACCAGGAGAATTAAACGCGGCGCCACTCTGAACTTTACGAGCTATTGTCACCGCTGAACACGTGATTCGAATGGAGGAACGTGAGGGAGGGAGGAGAGAGAGAGAGGGAGGGAGGGTTTGAAGGGGAGATGGAGTGAGGTGAGGAGGAGGAAAGGAGGGAAAGGAGAAAGTGGAGGGATAGTTTGGGGAAGGATGGAAGAAGGGAGGACAGAAGGGAAAGAAGGAAGGAAAGGAGGAGGAAGGGAGGGGGAAGAAGGAATTAAGGAATGGAGGGAGGGACGGAGGGATGACGATTGGAATAGATAAAAGGGAAGAGGGAGAAATAAATGGAGGAGAGAGGGAGGATAAAAAAGAGTTGAGTGGAGAGGGAGTGATGGAGAAAGAGAAAGAGGGAAGGAGGGATGCATGGAGGGAGGGAGAGAAGCACAGGTTTCGTTGTGGACGTGTGGGAAGCGGGAAGATAGAAAACGTTTTATGTCTCTTTGCTTTGTGGAATGTTAAGTGAATGTTTATGTGTAATGTTTATCATGTTATTTGTTTATTAAATGTTTTCTTTCTTGTTCCGTGCCGTTTGTCGTTTTGCAGTTTTGTTTCCTTTTTATCGGGGTTCAGTTGTTGTTGTTGTTGTTGTTGTTGTTGTTGTTGTTGTTGTTGTTGTTGTTGCTATTTCATCATTGTTATCGTTTTTTTTCCCTTTTATATCTAATGGTAATGTTGTTGCTGTTGTTGTTGTTGTTGTTGTTGTTGTTGTTGTTGTTATTATTATTATTATTATTATTATTATTATTATTATTATTATTATTATTATTATTATCATTATTCTCAAATGTGCAGCTAACATTCTTACTCTAAGTGCGAATAATTTATTTGAATAAGATTTCCCCGTTTCCATTAGGCAGCTCACATTTATAAAGTGCAGGCACGTGTGTCTGATGCAAGATTTCTCTCTCTCTCTCTCTCTCTCTCTCTCTCTCTCTCTCTCTCTCTCTCTCTCTCTCTCTCTCTCTCTCTCTCTCTCTCTCTCTCTCTCTCTCTCTCTCTCTCTCTCTCTGTGTGTGTGTGTGTGTGTGTGTGTGTGTGTGTGTGTGTTATTTTCTTTTCACTTCTGTTCCTGATTTCGTATTTCATCTTTAATTTCACTGTATAGCCATTTCCTAATTTGTAAAGAATCAAAACCCTGAAAAGCCAAGGCGAGTGTCCAGCGCGCCGCCTCCCGCCAGTGTGAGGCCGAGGTGGTGGAGGTCAGCGAGGTGATCTGCTTAACTTAACAATATGTCGACACGTTTCATTGATGACTAAGCGAACCATTATGACTCACTGCCCTCAGCTTGGGTAACAGGGAACATGGAGGTCGGTGATAAGGGTAAACGTTTACTTGGGCTGGGAGAGCGTGGCAGGGCAAGTAGAAGGAGCATGCAAGGAACATCTTAAGAGGTCACGTAAGAAAGGTAATGAGATGGAGACAGCATGATATGAATGGTCAGTATTTGCAGGGTGAGTGGGAGGAGGTAAGAGGAGCGTGGAGGGAGCATGAGGTCACGTAAGCATTTGTAAGAAAGGTATTGAGGTGAGGAGAACATAAGAGGAAAGTTCATTATTGAGTAGGATAGGACTGGGAGAGCGAGCGAGCGAGCTAGAGAGAGAGAGAGAGAGAGAGAGAGAGAGAGAGAGAGAGAGAGAGAGAGAGAGAGAGAGAGAGAGAGAGAGAGAGAGAGAGAGAGAGAGAGAGAGAGGAGGGTGAAAGAGAGAGGTAGAGAGCACAGGAGGAGAAGGAATGAGTCAATAAAGTATAAGAAAAATTTCAGACTCTGATAGGACAGGAAAGGGGCGGGAGAAGCTTGTTAGAGGAAAGATAATGAAGAGAATTTCAGAGGAATGTTCAGTATTGTATAGAATGAGTGGGAGGAGCACGGGAGAGAGCTTGTTTGTGCCGTGTGGCCGCCAAATGATTTCCACTGGTAACGTTATTTTTTTCTTTTCTTTTCATCTTTAGTTTACCAATATCGTGATGAAACATTAGATTAAATCCAGGTATCGGTGTTGTCTCATGAACGTCTGTATGTGTTCTGTATGTGCTGTGATTAATAAAATATCTACAAAATCTATACAAAGGAACGGCGTGAGGCAGCAAGGGAGCGTGTAGGTGGTGGTACTCGTAGTGACAGCGTTCCGCAAGTGGAGGAGCGAAGTCCTTCTGTGTTTGCTTCGGGCGGGAGAGGATGACGTGACGGCCGAGACCTTGACAGTCCCCAGAGCGCTCGGGTATTACTGAAAAAGCCCCAGTCGATGATCCCGCAGTAGGAAAAACAATATAGTGTATGTCCAACCTTCCCTGCCTCCTTTTATGTGATGCTGAGACCTTGCCGTTTTCTTCTTTACTTAATCTTAAAGCCTTAGTGTGTTCAAGACGATGTGTTTGAATTGAAGATTAAAAGTGTATAGTATTTTACTGTGTGTGTATTGTGTGTGCTCGTGTCCTTGCAACTGTCCGGCCCTTTAAGGTGGTAGCGAGGGGGAAGTGTTGACACGAGAGGTGGAGATAGAAAAGGAAAGGAAGTAGAGAAGAAAGAGAATGGAAAACACGGCATTGAAGGAGGTGTGACAGGAGTGGACGGAAGAGGGAAGGTTGACAAAGGAGGAGAGAAAGAGGGAGAGTTGGGGGAGAGGAGGAATGGGGGTGTATCGGGGGGAGAGACGAGGACAGAGAAGGCAGTGTTGAAAGAAGGGAAAAGTGAGGGGCCTTCTATCCCTCCCTCTCACCTCTCACTTTCCTCCCCCTGTTCTTCTTTGGCCACACACACGCAGAGGTCGCATCCCCATTCCTCTCTCATCTTGTGTGTGTGTGTGTGTGTGTGTGTGTGTGTGTGTGTGTGTGTGTGTTAGTATGCAAGTCCTTCATTTAAGCAGTATTGGATGAAAGGTTTGCATACTTAATTCATTTTTTATCGCACTTTTTTTATCGTTCTATTCACACAATGTCTCACTTTCCAAACGCTCACCGACTGATCTCCTCCGCAGCTGGACAAAATATGAATGAGCAATCACTCCGACACTCAGCAAGACGCCAGTAATATGATAACTCAAGACGATCACATGTCTAGATTGTTCTTATTTAACTTATGTTCAGCATCTAAAGGAAATTGTTTTGTGTTCGTTCCAGGCTTCATTCAGGGTGTTTTTGTTTCTCCTTTTCCATTTTCCTAACGTACACACACACACACACACACACACACACACACACACACACACACACACACACACACACACACACACACACACACACACACACCGAGATGTTACACCTAAGTACAAAACCTAATCAGCAAAACACAACACAAACGTAACATTACCAGACGAGATAAGACAAGGATATAAAAAACTAAATAAATATGGAAACTTGCTAGTGTAATGAACTCAAGCCAGCGAGATCCGTTAAAGAAGAAACTGGAAACGGGTGAAGGGGGCGTGTGTGTGGGTGTGGGGGGTGTGGGAGGCGAGGAGGGTGAAGCAGTGGGGGTCTGGGGGACATATTGAGGAATGGTCGCGGCTTTTCCCCTGAAGGCTATTTTTTCCCCCTCCTTGTCGCGAGAGGGAGAAAAGGCGCCGCCTCCTTAAGGCCAAATTAGCGTGACGAGAGCGATATGTCCCATTGTCGAAGGCGCGAGAGAAGGAACACAAAGGAACACAAGGGAAGCACAAACAGAAGCAGACTAGTCCATAATATGCCAGACCATATTTAAGCACTACTCAAGTGTAAAGTAAGAAATATTGGATAGTTTTGGTAAATGAATGTGGGTGAAAGTATTGGTGGTGGTGGTGGTGGTGGTGGTGGTAATGTGGTGGTATGGTGGTAGTGGTGATGCGGTGGTGTAACTTGCAAATATCTGAATGGCAGCCTGAGAGAGAGAGAGAGAGAGAGAGAGAGAGAGAGAGAGAGAGAGAGAGAAGAGAAGAGAAGAGAAGAGAAGAGAAGAGGAGAGGAGAGCGAGATTACATTCAAAGCTGAAGACATCAGAGAGAGAGAGAGAGAGAGAGAGAGAGAGAGAGAGAGAGAGAGAGAGAGAGAGAGAGAGAGAGAGAGAGAGAGAGAGAGAGAGAGAGAAGCAATCTGATTTGAGACAAATTGCATTTGTTTGTAAGAAAACACACACACACACACACACACACACACACACACACACACACACACACACACACACACACACACACACACACACACACACACACATGCAGAATCCGGACCAGCTGCATTCCACTGCATACAGTTTGAACGTGTGTGTGTGTGTGTGTGTGTGTGTGTGTGTGTGTGTGTGTGTGTCCGTGTCCGTGCGCGTCGGTGTATGTATGTTTGAAATTGTGAATGTATGTGAATCAATCGTCTTTTCCTTCATTTTTCATTCATACTCCTCCCTTGCTTTCTCTCATCACGTCTCATACCGTCTCCCAAATTCATCCCCCTTCCCCTCCTCCTCCTCCTCCTCCTTCTCCTCCTCCTCCTCCTCCTCCTCCTCCTCCTCCTCCTTCTCCTCCTCCTCCTCCTCCTCCTCCTCCTCCTCCTCCTCCTCGTGTGTACCGTTCCGTCTGTAGAATCAACAATGGGGCGGGTCCTTGAGTGAGGAGAAGAGACACATGCCAGGTGGCGATCTTCCACCCAGGACGCGATTCAGGAGCCGAGAGGGGCGTTGGCGATGTCAGGAGATCATGTGAGGCGCCAGGCATGTTGAAAGTGTTATTAGAGAGAGTGTTGGGGTGAGGAGGTGGGAACGGAGAGAAACAGAGAGAAAGGAAGTGGCGAGTAAGAAGGAAAGGAGGAAGATACGATTACCTGAGTAGTCCAGGTAAGAAATGATACCTCTTGAGAGATCTGCATAGCGGCTCACCTAAGGACGGTGTTGCTTCTTCCGTGTCATAATGTTAATGGTGATAGTGGTGGTGGTGGTAATAGAACTGATGGTACGGGTGTTGCTTCCCTATGCTGGAGCCGGCGGGAGGAGGAGGAGGAGGAGGAGAAAAAGAGGAAACTTCAGTAATGTGGAGGTAGAAGAGAGCGGGGAGTGGAGGCGAATGATTTAAGACTTGTTTTTTCATGCGTGTGGAGACTGCAATGTGGAGGAGCTGGAGGGGGGAGGAGGAAAAGAAAGCGGAAACTTCAGGTATGTGGAAGTGGGAAGGAATGGAGAATGGAGGAGAAAGATTTAGGGATGTTCTCTTTTCTTTGCTTCATAGGCATGGAGACTGCAGTGAGGAGGAGGAAGAGGAGGAAAGAGAAGAGGAAATTTCAGTAATATGTAGGTGGGAAGGAATGGAGAATGGAGGTGAATGATTTGCAGGTGGCTTTTTCGCGTGTGGAAGCTACAGTGTGGAGGAGGAGGAGGGAGAGGTTGGAATCAGAAGTGGATTGGATGATGGAAAATTAACAGTACAATGTAGAGGGAGAGAGAAGAGAAGGAAAAGGAAATACAGTGTGAGGGAGAGAATATTAGAAGGGGAGGTGGAGTGGATGATGAAAAATAACAATGCAGTGTGAAAGAGGAAGGAGGTATAAGAGAGAGAGTGGATGACGAAAAAATAGAAGAAGGAAGGAAGAAGAAGGAAGAGAAGAGGAGGAAGGAGAAACAATATGAAGTGGAGTGGGTGATGGAAAAACAGCAGTGCAAAGTGGAAAAGAAAGGAGGAGTAGGAGGTGGAGTAATGTATGGAAGAGAAAGGAAGAGAAGGAGGAGATGGAGTGGATGATGGAGGAGTAATGTCTGAGAGGAAAGAAGAGAAGGAGAAGTAGGTGGAGTTATGTGTGAAAGAAGAAAGGAAGGAGAGAGAGAGAGAGAGAGAGAGAGAGAGAGAGAGAGAGAGAGAGAGAGAGAGAGAGAGAGAGAGAGAGAGATGTGGAGTGGATGATGGAGGAGTGGTGTGTGTGTGGTTCTTACGTGGGGTCGTGATGGTTCTCTCTTAAGACCAGGCGGGGCCGTGAACCAGGCTCGCTAAAGGTCACTTGAGAGGCAGAGGCAGTGGCGGCGGTGTGTCACTCTGGGCAGGAAAGTGTGCACGGCCACCACCACCACCACCATCACTACCACCATCACCACCACTACCACCACCACCACCACCACGGCTTCATCACGCTGCTCTTTGTAATTAGTGGACTCAGATCTTCCATCTTTCCCTCAACTTTCTCCTTGCCTGAGTGTTTCTACCAGAGAGAGAGAGAGAGAGAGAGAGAGCGCGCAGCATTACTTATATTCAAAGCTTAAGACGTCAACATTGAGGGACGCGAGGCAAGAGGCAGCCAGTGATGGTATCAGCAAACCGGTCACGCGGTGTCGCGGTACAGAGCTAAACACAGACGGAATACTTAATGAGTTCTAATGAAAGCGAAGCACTTCCTGTTTATTAATTTTTCTGTTCCATTATTTACATGAATTTTTACTTCCTTCATAGCTGTCTTCCGCTCCGACTTGAGAGAGAGAGAGAGAGAGAGAGAGAGAGAGAGAGAGAGAGAGAGAGAGAGAGAGAGAGAGAGAGAGAGAGAGAGAGAGAGAGAGAGAGCAAGACTAATGACAGGAGTTCAACAGAGATAAAGAGAAAAGTACATAATTTCACGATGAGTCTTTGTTTTAGTTATAATGTAATTCTTTCGTGTTATTGCCTCATTATGTTTCATCTTCTCGTCTCTCGCGCCGGAATGATGAGTCAGGAGGTATTTGTCCCCGTGACGTAATGAAGGTGTGGGAGGGAGGAGGAAGGGTGGCAGAGAGGGAGAGAAGTGTGTGGGTCGGAGGGAGGGAGTGAAGGATGTGCCAGAGGAAGGAAGGGAGGGAGGAAAGGAGGGAGGGAAAGAGATGTTGGTGGAGGAAATCAAGTGAAGGAAGGAAGGAGAGAACGAGTATTTATGTTAAGAAAGAGGGAAAAAATGAAGGAACTGAAGGACGAATGGAAGGAGAGAAAGAGATGCGAGTGTAGGAACGTTATAGAATGAGATGAAGAAAATTCGCGCTAAGAAGAAGGTGAAAGAAGTGAGGGGAGGAGGGATGGAGGGTGAAGAGTGTGGGAGAAAGAAAGTGAAGATAGAAAAGAGAACGAACGAAGATGCTAAGAAAGAAGTGAGTGGAGAAAGGTGGAAGGAAATGTACATAGAGTGAAAAAAAAAAAAGAGAGAGAGAGAAGGAAAGAAGTGCGGGAGAAATGATGTGAGAAGGAAAAGGAAGGAGAGAACGAACACACACAGCAAAGAGGAAGAAGAAAGTGAAGGAATAGAGGAGGAAGGAAAGGAGGTGTGAAGAAAGAAGTGAGAGGAAGTCAAGGGGGGTGGTGAATGATGTGAATGTGAGAGGAAATATTACTCATAATTTTTGGAAGTCATAAGAAAAACTAGCGGTAATATGAGAGAGAGAGAGAGAGAGAGAGAGAGAGAGAGAGAGAGAGAGAGAGAGAGAGAGAGAGAGAGAGAGAGAGAGAGACGTGAGTATTGTATTGATCCTAACGCTTACTATAATAGCTTAGTGTTGTGCATAAATACTTCTTATATTCCTCCTCACGTATCGCCCATTCAAGACAATCCCAGACGCCTTATGTAACTTGTAGTATTTGGTTACAGTTGTCATTCTATCCCCCGTCAAGCTTCATGTCGTGTCAGTGCGTGGTAGAGAGAGAAAGAGAGAGTCATTCATTGTAAGACTGAACATGCGACTGTGTGATGTTTGTCTCGAGGAGATAAATATTCGCAAACATGATGTAGACAAATGACTTACTTTTGTGTTACTTGAGCCGGAGGAAGGTTGGTTAAGGTATTTAAATAGGTTCTGGTATAGAGATGAGTGATGAATGTATAATGCCAGGATGTTAGATTCTATCAGTACGACAAATTTACGTGCTTGTGAAGAGAATATTAGACAGTCAAAAGCCAGCCACAAAAAAAAATTACGATATTAACACTTACCCAGACACACACAAACACACGCACACACACAGACACACACACCAGAGGAAACCCTCAGGTGAATAATGTGCTGGCTCACGGTAATTAGCGCTCAGGAGTTGGCCAGGTAAGCGCCACTCACCTGACCGGAGAAGGCGAGTGTTGACCGAGGCCTGGAGGAGCGTGCCTGCTTGATTGAAGACAAGGGAGTGTGTGGTGGTGTGGGTTTTTGCCGCTGTGTTGGTGTTGGTGAATAAAGGAAAGTTAAAAAGACCCCTGACTTAAGGTCGCGGGGAATTAAGAGAGCTAAGAATACTACGCACTAGGGAAGGAAAAAAGTTCATTGATAGTTTGGGAAAGGATGTGAAATAGTTGTCTTGGAGGTAATGTGAAAGAATTAAGACATGGATTTAATGATGTTACATACTAAGGGGGAAAAAAAAAAAAGATTGGGAAAAGAATATGACAATTATGAGATTTAAGAATACTACACACTAAGGGAAAAAGAGGGATCTATTGATAGGTTTAGGGGAAAGAACGTGATATACTTGTTTGAGACGTAAGATGGGTAATTAAGCTACAGATTTATGGATGCTGAGCAGTAAGGGAAAAAAATGTATTGGTGGTTTTAAGGGGAAGAATGTAATATACTTGTTTGTAAGGTAAAGTAGAAGATTTAAGACAAGATATGGAATTAAAGATGCTACACACTAGAAAGAAAGGGTATACACTAATAAGCTAAGGAAGAACGTGCTATAGCTTGTTCGTGAGGTATATTTATGTATTTCTTTAAGGTTCTGAGAAAAAGGAGGACGATGATTGAAAGGTACTTAAAGATAAGCTGTGGAAAGTGCATACGTTAGGCGGTGAAGAGAGAGGGAGCACGTGAGCACATAAAGAAATCGTGTGAAAAAAAAGGTACAAAATAATGATTAATGACGGAGAAAATCAGGTTCTTATGTGTGTGTGTGGAGAGAGAGAGAGAGAGAGAGAGAGAGAGAGAGAGAGAGAGAGAGAGAGAGAGAGAGAGAGAGAGAGAGAGAAGGGGCTGGCTCTGTATAGGCAGCATTACTTCACGGATAACCTACTTAATTAAACAATAGCAGGCACCCGCAGAGTGACACACGCCCCTTTATCTCCTGCAGAAGAGAGGAAACTGTTTACGATTGAAATATCGAGGAAACAACACCTTTGAAAACATTAATATTTGCCAAGTGTTTTACCAGCATATTACGTCACACTTCCACAAATCTTCGTTGTTGTGGCGCCTTAAATTCAGTGAGTTAATCAGCTTGACTGGCATCTGAGAGAGAGAGAGAGAGAGAGAGAGAGAGAGAGAGAGAGAGAGAGAGAGAGAGAGAGAGAGAGAGAGAGAGAGAGGCACGGTTCTCCTAATTGGCCAAGGTAAAGTTGAGTAGGTGAGTGAAGAATAACCTTCCACTTTTTTTGTGTGTGTGTGTGTGTTTGTTGAGGGAGACGCCAGTAGGTCTTAGCCTCAGGGAGTGTTTGTGCTTCCCTCTCTGTCGCCAGGAGGTCACGGATAAATCTACACTCACGAGGCGACCTGTCTGTATTTTCTGTGTGCTTGTGTTTGTGGAGCGTGGAGAAAGGGAGAAGTATTGCCCAGGATGACAGGCAGCAGCAGGCCTTATCCTTGCCTGGCTGCTTTGGTGACGTGTATATCAGTTCACAACTGTGGCCCGCGTTCGCACACGCTTTGCTCTCTCACCAAGACTAATTTTCAAAGACCACAGAGACGATTTGCTGGGTTCTCAGAATGTTTCTCGTGTTGATAATATAGAAATGGTGTTAATTTGTCATTATCACTTTTAAAACATCCTTAAAAAACTTGTGTAACCTCAGCTAGACTCTCTTGAAAGTAGTCTAGGTGCTGCCAGAAGTGATTCATTTTACGGTCCTGTGTTAGAAATAATAGTGCAATGGAAGGCTTCTCCTCACTCTCTCCTTCCTCTGATTAATGCACGCAAAGGGAAGACTTGTACAGCAAAAGACTCTTACATCCGCCAGTCCCTCTTAGTTATTAAAAGAAAGTGCACCAGCATGCCCTTTACACTCTCCCCTTCCTCCAGGTAGCGCTGCAGTATGGACCATATTCTGAAACACTTGTGTACCGTACCTTCACTATTTTCAAGACTATTTGAAGCTACACGGGTTTTTAAGATTAACAGAGATTAACAAGAGTTCTATCGTACGTTTTTAGAAGGAGAAACAGACTTAAGAAATTGGGTAATCGCCACTGTGACCTTCGAAAATAGTCGAGGCGAGAAGGCAGAGCGTTTCAGAATACGGTATGCAGTATTGCGTGGGCACATAGGAGTATAAGATGTGAGGAGTTTTAGTTTATTTAACAGATATACAGATGCACACAAAGAGCGGAGTGGAGGTCTAGCTGAGATGCCGGTCGAGTTTAATCACTGTCGTCACCGCGCACCTGGGCCTCACCTCAGGGCCACCATGTATCGAGTCATTCTTAAACCAACTGGTGAACTCGAGTCGACCAGAATAACACAAATGTAAGTACCATCTGACACTGCCGTATGAAAATAATCAGGGAGAATGCAACGCAATATGAAACAAAAAGGCCAGAATGTTCGAATAGTTATCAAGAAACGAATTATCACGCAATTGGTAACACTAACTCCATATTTGATCTCGTGATTTAAGAATACATTATGTCTTCGTTAACTCCTGATCATTGTAATATGCGAGCCTCTTCACCACACCAAGGTAGTGTTCTTTTAAGAGTGGAAGCTGCATTGGAAAAATAATAAGCACAATGTCGTTATGGATTAAGAGAGATGGTGTGACAGCCTTGCTTAGCGGAGGAAGGCGTTGAATAGAGGAAGACAAGGAGGAGGAAGAAGAGAGGACGAGGAGGAGGCAGAGAGAAGCTGTGGCCGTGTCCCAATTGAATCAGTTCCTCATCATAGCTTTAGGGAAGAGAGAGAGAGAGAGAGAGAGAGAGAGAGAGAGAGAGAGAGAGAGAGAGAGAGAGAGATACTCGTACAGCAAGCAAGCAGCGGCCAGAACATGTTTGGCCAAGAGATAAGAAGAAAGAAAGTTACCTTACAGGGTGATCATGGCCGACAAGTTTAATATCCATATTTTAAGTGTCAGCGCGCGATAAAACTTAATCGCTCACGGCCCTCGAGGAACAAACACGGCCTCGAGGAACAGAAGAGTAGACGAGTACGGAAGAAAAACAAATACTCTTTCCAATAAAAAGACAAGTATACATTTGGTCAGAAAGAAAAAAAAGTACAACCACCACTAAAGAAAAAAAAATTAATGTCGGAGGTTTAAAGAAAATATGTAATGTATAAGTACACTAGAGGAAATGTAGGTTAATAAGCAGGAGGAGCAACGGCAAGTGTATTCAGGTATACTTTTATATATATACCAGCAACAGGTCAGGCAACGAGATGCTAGAAAGTAAAATAATGAAAGATCGAAGTTAATAAGGGAAAACAAGACAGCTTAGACCATACATGCAGTACTGCCTGTCTGCTGGCTTCCTCCTCCCGTTTGCTTCCCTCCCTCCGCCCTTGGCATACACGCGCACACACACACACAGGAAGAAACGAAAGAACCAGGTGTTGAAGTGCCTTAAGGTGTAAACAGAAAGTAAAAGAAAATAAAAACAAACCATAACAGAAAGTGGCTTTTTGCAACATGACGGACATCAGAGAGAGAGAGAGAGAGAGAGAGAGAGAGAGAGAGAGAGAGAGAGAGAGAGAGAGAGAGAGAGAGAGAGAGAGAGAGAGAGAGAGAGCAGTCCACCCCCTTCTCTCTGTCTCTCTTTCTCATCAAGACGATCGGCCTTTAAAGATGAAAAAAACTGATCTAAAGTGACTTAAGCGTGACTCTCGGCCACAAAAGGAGGCGAATCTCCGTCTCTGGCTTGTAGTTTCACGCCTTGACGCGCCGCGATTAGCAGGGAAATACTACAGGGCGACATTTTGGCTTTGCTGTTTGTTATCTTTTTTTTTTTTTTTTATGTGAACTTTAATTGTTCCCTTTGTGTTCCTTTTTATTACGGTGTGTTACTTTGGTGTTAATTAACTCACCTCTCTGCTCCGTGATAAACATTAATTCTCTCTCTCTCTCTCTCTCTCTCTCTCTCTCTCTCTCTCTCTCTCTCTCTCTCTCTCTCTCTCTCTCTCTCTCTCTCTCATTAGGTCAATCTCTTGGTCTCTTCCTGTGTGTGTGTATGTGTGTGTTTGTGTGTGTGTGTGTGTGTGTGTGTGTGTCAGTGGGTGAAAACTTTCGCTGAGAGTGAGTGAGGAAGTGTGATCCAGTTACAGTAATTTTGCTTACATACCCATCCCCCCTCCCCCTCGGTCACTCCAGGGTTTGGCGGCGCGGTAGTAAACTGTGCAGACCAATAATACCTCTTGTTTGGTGATGGGAGTCCGGCGCTTGTTTAGGGAGCTTCATAGGTGGAGATGTAGCTCTGATGTAAACTTACCATATACTCGTGCACTGAGCATAATTAATTTTGTGCTATCGAAGGCTTTCATCTAAGGTTGTAACACACACACACACACACACACACACACACACACACACACACACACACACACATATGATTGCGCCCTTTACCCTGCTGCCAATGTAGAAAATTAATACCCAGTTATATGAAAGTTTATTCAATTTACGTGGTGAAAGTGTGCAATCTTCTGTTGTTGTTGTTGTTGTTGTTGTTGTTGTTGTTGTCGTCATTATCATCATCATCATCGTTATTATCCTCTTATTCATTTATCTTACTTATCTCCCATCACAATTATTACTTAGTTTAAAAATCTCCATTATTCACACGAACCCTAAACTAAATATATATAAATTCATTAGTATTTCTTAATTAACTTCGCTTCCTTCATTATTTACGTGGGAAAAGTGTGAATCATTATAAGTGTGTACTGTAGTAAAGTAGTGTGCTGTACGTGCCGCGGAAGAAAAGAAAGAGACAGAGAGAGGTCAAAGAAAACGGAACTGGGTAGTGCAAACAAAAAGAGGTCGGGGAGGGGGGAGAGGGATAGGGGGGCGGGGGCACTGAGCTTCATGTGGGGCAGCTTCCGTGTGTGTGTGTGTGTGTGTGTGTGTGTATGTTAGAGAGAGAGAGAGAGAGGGGAGGGATTACCCGTTGCTTTTCCACACATTCTTTCGCCTTCTTTCCTCCTTTCTTCACCTGTTCTCTTTCGTGTTTTCCTCGTTTATCTCCCATCATCCCCTCCTGTTCCCAACCTCACTGACTTGCTTAACGAAACTAAATTAACTTAAACTGACTAAAGTGCCATGAATAATAACAGCAATGACATCTTTTATGATGGTGGTGATAATGATAGTGGTAATGGCAGTAAAGTTAATTATGTTCCTTGAAATAGTAAAAATAAGAGCAAAAAAAAATGTATCAAGAAGAAAACCATTATACGTATAACACTATCTTCATTATCATCATCATCATCATCATCATCATCACTATCAAATGTAAGATTATGAATTATCGAAAGAAAAAGAAAGGATGAAAAAAACAAAGAAAAGATCCAATCATCCTTACAAGAAACCTGAGAATAACTTATATCTTACTTCAGCAGGGAAAACACAAAGCCAAGCATCATCATTACCTCCACATAGAGTTTAGCTGATAACCGAAGCTCAGGAGTCAGTTGGCCGGCGCTCCCTATCAGCAACATAGGTTCGCAGCAGGTCGGACACCCAATAGCCTGTTATGATCATTCCAGGCCAGGCCATTATCATACCAACCACCGCCCCGGGCCACAACCGCCTTCACCCTCATTCCAGCACCATAGCATTCCTTGGAGCTAATGGGGCGTCCGTGTACTGTAGTTCATTTCATAGGTACAGGAAATTTTACAGGTAAGACTGGCCAAAGAACATGAGGTAATTTCCATCACCATAGCATTTCACGAAGCTAATGGGGCGTTCACGTACTGTAGTTCATTTTACAACCATAGGAGCCTCTACTGTTTCAATAAGATTGACCTAAGAACATCAGGCAATTTGCAGTAAACTAGCAGGCTTTCTTGTAGCAGTTCGTGTCCATCTGCCATTTTACGGTGATAAATTTGTTTAATCAACCCCCAAAGCTTCCTATTAACTACGTACTAACAGCCTGATAAATGAGTGTATCTACCACCCTACTTGCGAGCCAGCAGCCAGCGCAGCATCCAGGCAGCCTCGACTAATCACCGCAGTTTACCACCCGTTAAGATTTCACTTCCCGCGAGATGAAAACCGACTCCTGCTACGCGAGTTATCAGTACACGCGAGGTGGCGCCCCTTCGTGTGCTGGCCTGCCATTATAGGGTAGTTTGGAGAGGAAGGGAGGGGCAACCTGACTTAATGGAGAAATTTAGGTACCTTGGTTAGAAAAAGTGAGGCTTGAACCGGTACATTTGTTGACTTTGTTTCTTTTGTTGTTATTGTTACTCCTCGTTAATAAGATCAAGAGTGTTATGAGGTAATGTGCTGGAAAGTTTCCTTCACTTTCAATATACTCCCAACTCCAGGATGTGTAACTTAATTAATTCTCTCCATTCATCTCTACCACGCACTGAATGGATGTTTGGCAAGGCGGGTTATGTAATGTATTATGCACCCAGTCATCTCCAGAGAGAGAGAGAGAGAGAGAGAGAGAGAGAGAGAGAGAGAGAGAGAGAGAGAGAGAGATCGGCGTCACTACTAACAAGTCTCCATGCATGACTGACTTTCCATGCCAATGACGCCCCCGTCCCCCGTTCTCTCTCTCTCTCTCTCTCTCTCTCTCTCTCTCTCTCTCTCTCTCTCTCTCTCTCTCTCTCTCTCTCTCTCTCTCTCACGTGGCATTTTCCCCCTCCACTCTCCCACCTCTTGCGCCTGTGAGAAAGAGGGAGGGGGAAGATGGAGGTGATGCCCACGTAGCCCTCCTCCTCCTCCTCCTCCTCCTCCTCCTCCTCCTCCTCCTCCTCCTCCTCCTCCTCCTCCTCCTCCTCCTCCCGCAAGACACCTCGAGGTCAGTGAGAGGCCGTCCAGGTAAGAAAATAAGAGTTGTTTCTTGATTGTCGTACCGCTGAGAGGACCTGGGGCGCCCATGATGCTCCTTAGGGAAGAGGGAGCCATTCATTGCCCCTCCAGGATGTATTCATATTAGTGTATGTTACGTTTTGGCCTTCAGTAACGTCTAACTCACTGCTGCTCTGAAACTGAAAGGCCACTGATTTTATTAAGTGTGTCTTTGTTATATTTTGATCTACAATGATGTCACGCTCTCTTCCTATTTTTCCGATTGTTTGCAAGACTGCTGACTATTGTGATGTTATTTTGCATGTTCTTTAGTGTTTGTATGCATGTTTATAATTTTTTGATCATTGTGGTCATTAAACTCGCTAGATTAAATTGATTACATATAGAGGCTGTATGTATTTAAATAGTAATGTATACATTTAAATATACATGAGGGTGCACGTGTGCATATGTGTAAGGTGTATAATTTGTGAATATGAATTGTGGTCTCTTTTTTTTTATTTTTCTTTCTTTTCCCATTTTTGTGACGCCTGTGTTTTCTATTTGCAATTAAGTTTTTGTTCGTATTTTATGGTTATTTGTCTCGTAAGATTCTCTCTCTCTCTCTCTCTCTCTCTCTCTCTCTCTCTCTCTCTCTCTCTCTCTCTCTCTCTCTCTCTCTCTCTCTCTC
Source organism: Scylla paramamosain (assembly GCF_035594125.1). Lineage (NCBI taxonomy): Eukaryota > Metazoa > Arthropoda > Malacostraca > Decapoda > Portunidae > Scylla > Scylla paramamosain. The sequence goes on from NC_087156.1 coordinate 6,489,909, forward strand.
TCTCTGCCTAAACTCCTACAAAAGAGATTAAGCCATTAAACGAGAACTGTTATGTTTCGTAAGCGGAGAGAGAGAGAGAGAGAGAGAGAGAGAGAGAGAGAGAGAGAGAGAGAGAGAGAGAGAGAGAGAGAGAGGCTAGACAAGGACGGAGAGATGGAGAATAAGTGAGAGGGAGAGGCGGAGAGAGATGAGGGAGTCACACGTCACTATCAGTGTTACTAGCCAGGTGAGATAAGGATGTCCAATCAAGGGACAGGTAAGCGTTCAGGTAGGTGTTTGTCCCGTGAGTATCTGCATCTCCATCTCAACCACCACCACCATCACCGCCTCCACCACCACCATCACCACCACCACCACCACTAACATCATCTGCACTGCCAGCATCAAGAACACTACCTCCTCTATCACTATGTTCATGCTCTCCAGAATCACCACTATTACCAACATCCCTACTTTTTTTCATTGCATCCAATACCAGTACCACCACCACCACCAACAACAACAACAATAACAACAACAACAACAACAACAATAACAGTAATAATAACTACCATCACCACCACCACCACCAGCTACTACTACTAATACTAATACTAATACTACTATACTACCACCTCAGTTCCTATACCCAACATCACCACCACCACCTCCACCACCACCACCACCACCACCACCACCACCACCGTCACTACACCCAATACCACCCTCACTGTCACCATTATTATAAATTACCACTTATACCGTAGCCAGTCCATCACGTTGACCAGTTGCGGAAAACAGTCATTCTTCTGTTATGTTGCAGCTTGTTTGAAAGCAAAAGAAAAAAAAAAAGACAATTAAGTGATACAAGTTTATCTTTTCCTCCTCCCCTTCATTGTTTTCCTCCTTCTCCTCCTCTTCCTCTTCATTGTTTTCTTCCTCCTCCTCCTCATCCTTCTCCTCTTTATTCACTGTCAGTACTACTACCTTCCTTACTAACAACAACAACAGCAATAATAGCAACAACAATTACAACAACAGCTCTATTAAGGGGTACAACTATACCAATTATACTTACATTACCATAACCACTACTCTCCATCCGTCTCTCTCCACCTTCTCCATTTCACCCTCCCTTTCTCCCTCCCCTACACCACCACCACTACCAGCCCTCTTCCTTCTCCTCCTCCTCCTCCTCCTCCTCCTACTCTTCTTACGCTTCCCTTCTCTTCTTTCATAAGGCCTTAATTGTCAAATCATCTCCAAGGCAAACCAACGTCAAGGTCGGATTTTTTTAAGGGATTAATTAGATTATTGTTTATTCAAATGTTAACTCTTAGAAATCGACACCTGTTTCTGTAGATTAATTAATATTCACATAAGAAATTTTGAGTTTTTTTTTCTTTCTTTCTTTTATAATCTTCATTCCACTAATTATTTAATGATTTTTTTTTCTCAGCCCATATTTGAACTTTGCATTCTTTTCTTTCCGGCCTTCCTCTTGTTGTCTTTCGTTTCTCGCTGGCCTTCACGCAGCCTCTCAAACTGTACCTCCACTCGGTTGCCGCTTTTCCTGTTCCCCAGAAGAGCAAAATCCCCCAGTTTTCCCTCTTCGTTTCTTTCCTTGTCATCTTATTATATTATTCTTTCATGTTTCTTTCTTTCAAGTCTCGTGTGGCAGGTTTTATTCTCTCTCTCTCTCTCTCTCTCTCTCTCTCTCTCTCTCTCTCTCTCTCTCTCTCTCTCTCTCTCTCTCTCTCTCTCTCTCTCTCTCTCTCTGTGTTCTCACCTCCTTTAACCACTTAACACCTGGATGGCAGGTGAGGCTCGGCACACCTGTGTTTGTTTTGTAATTACTCTACCTACTTTAAGCTACCTGTCTTCCTCTTCTCTCTCAGCTCTCCATCTGTGTCTCTCTCTGTTTGTGTTTGCTCGTGTGTTTGATTCAGCTTCTTGTCCTCTGTCCTTCTGCCCCCCCCCCCACTCTCTCTCTCTCTCTCTCTCTCTCTCTCTCTCTCTCTCTCTCTCTCTCTCTCTCTCTCTCTCTCTCTCTCTCTCTCTCTCTCTCTCTCTCTCTCTCTCTCTCTCTCTCTCTCTCTCTCTCTTGTTTGCTTTTATTCTTTTCATATCAGTGTGGTTTCCTTTGTTTTATTTCCGCCTGCCCTTGTTCTCTTTTCTCGGATTATATTACTTTCACCACTTTTACTCTTTCCTCGTCCATGTCTTTGTATTCGCACGTTATTCTTTAATATTATTGCACATTTTTCTATTCTTTCATTATCATTGTCATCCTTTTACTTTCCATCTTCCTTTGAGTTTTCTTCTTATCGTTCATCTCTTTCACTTCCTCTTCCTTTATCTAAAATCTCAGGTGATCTTACCACATCTCCATTACATTTAATAATGAGCACTTGTAATTACATCATGCTTCGGTTCCACGTGTTATTAGTGTAGTGGTGGTGGTGGTGATGGTGGTGGTAGTGGTGGTGGTAACAACATTCAACAAAGAAAGGAAGATGAGGAAGAAGAAGAGGCGGAGGAAGAGGAGATAGTTTCATATATTTGTCTGATTATTATTTATATATTTTTCCCTTACGTTGCCTTCAAAAATGAAATTGTGAAAGAAGAAGGAGAAAGAAGTAGAGGAATAGGAGGAGAAAAGAGATAGTTTCATATATTTATCTAATGATTATTTATATATCTTTCCCTTGCATCGTTCTCAAAATAAATACATAGATAAATAAACTATGCATCATAATAACAGCTTGATTGCTTTTTCGCAACTCTTCTGTAAGTTACTTTGTACAACCTTATAGTCAAGTACATGCAGTGGACGAGAGAGAAAAAAATGTAATCTATTCCAGCTTCATTGACGTAATAACTTGATTGCTGGCTACTTGACATTACGATATTCAGTAAATGTCAGTGCAACAAGAAATAATAATGGTTAAGAAACGCTTCCATTTTACATCACTTCTCACCTTCCTCTTCAACGTCCATCAACAAACTTATCTTAGAACCATTTCCTCCGTGCCAGCTTGTCTTCCCCCTATCCTCCTGCTGTTCCTCCTTCATCTTCCAGTGTCACCACTCCCACCCCCTCCTCACCACACTCTTCACTTTATCTCCCTATATCAACACATACTTCTCACTTATTTCCTCACTCCTATCTTCCCATACTCTCTCTCTCTCTCTCTCTCTCTCTCTCTCTCTCTCTCTCTCTCTCTCTCTCTCTCTCTCTCTCTCTCTCTCTCTCTCTCTCTCTCGTTAATATTTCTCTTTCCTTTATCACGTCTCGTCTCTCTCCATCTCCATCACCATCCTGTTTCCTTCCATCCTTCTCTCCTTCCTTTGATGGCTTTGCTCAGCGGGAGAGGAAGGAAGGATGGATGTAGGAGGGAAGGAGGCCTGAGGGAGTGGTGGGCAAAGTAGTTAAGGTAAGGGAAGGTAGAGGGCAGACCTTCCCTTTACATTTGTCTAACCTTTGCCTTCACTGTATCTCGGGGTGGCTGCTGTAAAAGGAATTTCCCTTTTATTTTCCCGGTTCATGTTATTCTTTCCGCATGTAATTTACTTCACTGGGTTTTTCCTATTGTCTACTCTCATCTCTCTCTCTCTCTCTCTCTCTCTCTCTCTCTCTCTCTCTCTCTCTCTCTCTCTCTCTCTCTCTCTCTCTCTCTCTCTCTCTCTCTCTCTCTCTCTCTCTCTCTCTCTCTCTCTCCTAAACTATACGCACAACACATTACCATAAAGATAAACATTTATATCCACCGCCTATAGTGCATCACACCTTTTCTCTCCTCTTGTAGACTGTACTTTTCTCTCATACAACATTAAGCTTAAAGCAGCAAAGTAAAAATCAGACAGCCCAGCAAAGACCTAACGATCTGTTGTAGCTGGAAGTCCCTTGTAACTTTTTCCCTCCCTCTGGAATTTTACAAGTAACGTGGATATTTAACGGTAGGGAAGCAAGGCGGGGTGGGAAGTGGGTGGGAGGTGAGGATGGTAGAGGGTCGCCAGGTAACCACCCCCTGGGGAAACACCTGAGCTCACCTGGACAGCGAGAAAGTGAGAGACGAGGTGGAGGTGGAGAAGGAGGAGGAGGAGGAGTAGAAGGAAATGGTGGAGAGGAAGGAGGAGGTGGGAAAGGGGGATGAGGTGAGAGGAATGAGAGAATGAAGCGTGGGCAGGCAGAATCCGACACGAGAGAGAGAGAGAGAGAGAGAGAGAGAGAGAGAGAGAGAGAGAGAGAGAGAGAGAGAGAGAGAGAGAGAGAGAGGAATGTGTTGAAGCGAGGACAGACAGTCACACACCCGCTACGCCAAGCCTCTCCTTCACGCCCACAATTGAATGCCGATGAGCGATTCTCGTCCCCACCTTACATGTGTGACGCATCGCTCTTTTTTTTCATCTGTCTCACACTCTTCGTATCTGCGTCTATCTCTCTCGATCTCTTCATATCTTCACACGAATCACTTTGCCTCGCCTCACGTAGGAAATTCCGAAGGCTTCCCTGATTAGCTTTATAAGATAGATAAAATAGATAGCTGCAGCACTTAGATTTAAAAGCACTCGTAGATATGAGTGGAAAGAAGGATTACTTGATAAATGACTGAGCATCTGAGCAGTTTTGTGCTAAGAGGGAATGGACTTGTGCCAAAGGATAAAAGTGTGCTGAAAGTACAGTTGTGTGTCCGTGTGTGTTGCTATCTTTAGTAATGTGTCCCTGCAGTGTAGTAGTTAAGGTTAGGCTAGGCAAGGCCGTGTCCTAGCAGGGGCGTGGGTCTGCATTCTGAAGGTTTTACTCATACGTGCTCTAGTGGGAAGGTCGGGATAAGGAGGAGGAGGAAGAGGAGGGATAGAATATAATGATTGCTTTTTTTTTTCTGCTTCCTTCTTTTACGTGTTTTGATAAGTGTTGATTTTTTATCTGATAATGCTGGAGAGTCGAATGTATTAGTTTCTTCCTCGTTCTTTATCGTTTTTTTTTTTTTTATTTGTACTCTTGCCCTTTTGGTCACACACACACACACACACACACACACACACACACACACACACACACACACACACACACACACTTGCAAAACAAACAATCGTGAAGGACTCAAGGCCAAAGACAAAGGCTGACATGGGTGCGTGCAGGTCACTTCCCTCTTCTTCTCTTCTTCTTTCCCTCTTCTCTCCCTCTCCTTCTCCTCTCGCCGCCTCTCTCCTTCCATACGTCCTGCCTTGTCCCTACTTCCGCTTGGTGTTAGGTGGCGGCTGTGTGTGACTCTCTCTCTCTCTCTCTCTCTCTCTCTCTCTCTCTCTCTCTCTCTCTCTCTCTCTCTCTCTCTCTCTCTCTCTCTCTCTCTCTCTCTCTCTACGCTCTGCTTTCATCCGTTAGTCATTTCATCCCTGCCTCTCATTCCCCTCTCCTCCTCCTCCTCCTCCTCCTCCTCCTCCTCCCCAGGGCGGCACAGGACACCCTCAAAGTAACAAGGGGCAGGGCTAGTCGTAAACAGGCTCCACCCGCCCGATTACTAAACTGGCTTAACGCGGATGCCCGGCCTAGGGAGGAGGGAGAAGGGAGAAGGAGAGGGAGAGAGTGTATGGGTACCAGTGGGCAGCAGCAGATGGCCAGCAGAGGAAGGAAGAGATCGCTATACGTAGGACTATAATACTTGTCATCACACTAACCTAAATTAATGAATTCCTCTTCCCATTGCACTGATTTATCTTGTGATTTTGTTCTGTGTGTGTGTGTGTGTGTGTGTGTGTGTGTGTGTGTGTGTGTGTGTGTGTGTGTGTGTGTGTGTGTGTGAAATGCAAACTTCCACTTAAAGTACAGTCATGGTCTCTCGTATGTGTGTGTAAATGGAGAACAAAATGAGGTGAGGGGACCGGAGGTGGGAGGAGAGGAGGTGCAGAGAAGGGCACGTGGAGTGAGGTCAAGAGAGCGGGTGGAGGAAGGAAGGAAAAGAGGATGTAGGAAAGGGAGGGATGGAAAAGGAAAAGGGGTAAGAGGGAAAAAGGGTAATAAGAGTGAGGGCACGTGTTCTTGAGTGTTATGCTAGGTTGACTCTCTCTCTCTCTCTCTCTCTCTCTCTCTCTCTCTCTCTCTCTCTCTCTCTCTCTCTCTCTCTCTCAACGTTGAATTCATGAGGTTTTATCTCTTTTCTCATAGTTTTTGCCAATATTTCATGTATTTGCTTTTACTTAACTTGTTTCTTATTATATTATGGCTTTAATCTTTTAAGGTAATTTATATTTTAATGGATGTTTTGTTCTCCTTTGTCTTATTTGCATTTTACCTCCAGTTTTTTTTTTTTTACCGGAGTAATGTAATGAACAATGAATGGATAGCTGTTGTTGCTGGAAAAGCTTACTTATTTATTATCATTCTCTCTCTCTCTCTCTCTCTCTCTCTCTCTCTCTCTCTCTCTCTCTCTCTCTCTCTCTCTCTCTCTCTCTCTCTCCCCCCCCCCCCTCTATATCAGCTGTCCTCACAACAACACTTACAGAAGCAGCTGACGTACGCACCCTTCTCCCTATCCGACCTTCGTGTGTGCGTATACGTGTACACATAACTGCGGGTCATCCATCACCACTTCACTGCTAACACACACACACACACACACACACACTAGGAGAGAGAGAGAGAGAGAGAGAGAGAGAGAGAGAGAGAGAGAGAGAGAGAGAGAGAGAGAGAGAGAGAGAGAGAGAGAGAGAGAGAGAGAGAGAGAGAGAGAGAGAGAGAGAGAGAGAGAGAATGCTGACCTTTCTCCTTATCAACATAATCAGATTGACACCCAAAAACAGTACCCAGAGAGAGAGAGAGAGAGAGAGAGAGAGAGAGAGAGAGAGAGAGAGAGAGAGTCAGTTAGTCAGTCAACAGTTCTCACCTTTCTCCCTATATACACAACCAACCTAACACTCCTAACAACAGCACAGTACCCGCAGAAGTAGAAGACGGAGGGAGGGGGGAAGGGGAGGAGAGGCCGCAGGTGGTCAGAGTTTGGCTGTTATGGGAGGGAAGGAGGGCAGATGGGCTAATTAAGCACACCATACGTCACCCCATCACCCTCACTGCCATACATCACCCTTACTTGCCTCCCTTCCCCTCCCTTCCCTTCCTTTCCCTTCCCCTCCCTTCCCTTTCCCTCTGACGCTCGTGAATGGCATACGACAGAAGGGGAGAAGGATGGACTGCAGGTTTCTAGGGCGCGGTGTGATGTACATTATATACGTTGCTCGTGGTGGTGTGTGGCTGTGGGTGTGGTGGGTTGTGGTAGTGTATATTAGCAGTGATTGTTGTGGTTTGTTTACTGTTTCCTCCCTCCTGATTTTTTTTTTTTTTTCCTTTTTCTCCCTCTCTTAAGATTTATATCCTGCATTCCCGTGTGCAAAATGGTTTGGTGTGTGTTGATACAGAAAAGTGTTTCATGTTTTATTAGTCACGATGTGTTTTTTTTTTTTTTTTTTTTTTGTTGTTTTTTTAGTCTTTTCTGATCGTAATGTGCATCCAGTTTTTTTTTTTTATCTCAACTTTCCTTTCTCACTAAGCTGATGTATTGATTTATTCTTTCATTAAGACATGTATGCCAGAATTTTTTATGAGGGAAGTGGTT